>NC_088418.1:11448696-11646196 GCF_034236695.1 Oncorhynchus nerka
TGTGGAGGTTACCAGAACACAGTAACTCAGGACTGTGGAGGTTACCAGAACACAGTAACTCAGGACTGTGGAGGTTACAAGAACATGATAACTCAGGACTGTGGAGGTTACAACAACATGATAACTCAGGACTGTGGAGGTTACAACAACATGATAACTCAGGACTGTGGAGGTTACAACAACATGATAACCCAGGACTGTGGAGGTTACCAGAATACAGTAACTCAGGACTGTGGAGGTTACTAGAACACAGTAACTCAGGACTGTGGACGTTACTAGAACATGATAAATCAGGACTGTGGAGGTTACAACAACATGATAACTCAGGACTGTGGAGGTTATCAGAACATGATAACTCAGGACTGTGGAGGTTACAACAACATGATAACCCAGGACTGTGGAGGTTACAACAACATGATAACCCAGGACTGTGGAGGTTACAACAACATGATAACTCAGGACTGTGGAGGTTACTAGAACATGATAACTCAGGACTGTGGAGGTTACTAGAACATGATAACTCAGGACTGTGGAGGTTACAACAACATGATAACTCAGGACTGTGGAGGGTACTAGAACATGATAACTCAGGACTGTGGAGTTTACAACAACATGATAACTCAGGACTGTGGAGGTTACAACAACATGATAACTCAGGACTGTGGAGGTTACAACATGATAACTCAGGACTGTGGAAGTTACCAGAACACAGTAACTCAGGACTGTGGAGGTTACAACAACATGATATCTCAGGACTGTGGAGGTTACAACATGATAACTCATGACTGTGGAGGTTATCAGAACATGATAAATCCGGACTGTGAAGGTTATCAGAACATGATAAATCCAGACTGTGAAGGTTATCAGAACATGATAAATCCAGACTGTGAAGGTTATCAGAACATGATAACTCAGGACTGTGGAGGTTACCATAACATGATAAATCAGGACTGTGAAGTTTATCAGAACATGATAAATCCGGACTGTGAAGTTTATCAGAACATGATAAATCCGGACTGTGAAGGTTACCATAACATGATAACTCAGGACTGTGGAGGTTATCAGAACATGATATCTCAGGACTGTGAAGGTTATCAGAACATGATATCTCAGGACTGTGAAGGTTATCAGAACATGATATATCAGGACTGTGGAGGTTATCAGAACATGATAACTCAGGACTGTGGAGGTTACCATAACATGATAAATCCGGACTGTGAAGGTTACCATAACAGGACAAATCCGGACTGTGAAGGTTACCATAACAGGATAAATCCGGACTGTGAAAGTTACCATAACATGATAAATCCGGACTGTGAAGGTTACCATAACAGGACAAATCCGGACTGTGAAGGTTACCATAACAGGATAAATCCGGACTGTGAAGGTTACCATAACAGGACAAATCCGGACTGTGAAGGTTACCATAACAGGATAAATCCGGACTGTGAAGGTTACCATAACAGGACAAATCCGGACTGTGAAGGTTACCATAACAGGATAAATCCGGACTGTGGAGGTTACAATAACATGATATCTCAGGACTGTGGAGGTTACTAGAACATGATAAATCAGGACTGTGGAGGTTATCAGAACATGATATCTCAGGACTGTGAAGGTTACTAGAACATAATGGGTGCAGTGAAATCTACTTCCATGACAATAGAGCATTACCACTAAAACATGTATGAAATGCCAAAGGCATGCCATTCTTTTTGCAAAACTTTTAACTTGAAAAGTCTCTTCCTCTCAAGGGTTCACTACTCTCACAACCTTGATGAACGAGGGGAGGGAGAGAGAAGGAGGGAGATATTTCCGAAAGACGCAGAGCTACATCGTTCCCACTTGCTCAGGGTTTACAGTAGCATTGAGAGCAGACGTCTAGCTTCTCCGTACCCCTGCGTACTGTATGCATGTCAGAGAGCATATTTCTCCCCTCCTGTCAGATCAGTTTAGGCACAAGCTAAATCCTAATGGCAGTGTACCTCTTAGGCTTTCATGCTCATAAATATCTCATCCCGGACCCGCTCCAATATTAACTCATACCATCCTAACCTCCAGTACCATCTCCTCCCCTATCCGTTAACTCCACAGAGATGTCGATTTAAGTACCATTATTTACATTCGTTCACTTTAGTTCTTATCGCGGGTTAAGAACATAATCAGCTGGAGAGACCAAACAGGACCCTCCTAGATTACATTATATCAGGATGAGATCCTGTGATAGGACCCTCTTAGATTATATCAGGATGAGATCCTGTGATAGGACCCTCTTAGATTATATCAGGATGAGATCCTGTGATATGACCCTCTTAGATTATATCAGGATGAGATCCTGTGATTGGACCCTCTTAGATTATATCAGGATGAGATCCTGTGATTGGACCCTCTTAGATGAGATTATATCAGGATAAGATCCTGTGATTGGACCCTCTTAGATTTGATTATATCAGGATGAGATCCTGTGATAGGACCCTTATATATTAGGTTATATCAGGATGAGATCCTGTGATTGGATCCTTTTAGATTAGATTATATCAGGATCAGATCCTGTGATTGGACCCTCTTAGATTAGATTATATCAGGATGAGATCCTGTGATTGGACCCTTTTAGATTAGATTATATCAGGATGAGATCCTGTGATCGGACCCTCTTAGATTAGATTATATCAGGATGAGATCCTGTGATCGGACCCTCTTAGATTAGATTATATCAGGATGAGATCCTGTGATTGGACCCTCTTAGATTAGATTATATCAGGATGAGATCCTGTGATTGGACCCTCTTAGATTAGATTATATCAGGATGAGAACCTGTGATTGGACCTTCTTAGATTAGATTATATCAGGATGAGAACCTGTGGTAGTACCCTTTTAGATTCCATTAGAAGGATGGAATGGGGAATATTCTCTATTGACTCACTGACTATCTGAGAAGCTGCCAACCCACATATTGGTCATTACCTAAGTAGAGGACTTATTTAATCTTAGCTCATCAAGGGCCACGGTGGATGTCTCTGGGGAAAGGGTTGTGCTGTACTTTCGATAGGATCTTAACTTGATTGACAGGGACTGAGAGGACAGTGTGTTTGTGTGTGTGTGCCCGTGTGGGTGTGTAGGTCCGTATGCGGGTGTATGTGCACCTGTCTGTGTGTGCATCACATCACTCTATTCTCCAGAGATCCGAAGATGAGGTGGGAATGAATGTTGACTGCAATAAGAGCTAGGTTTGTGCTGCCGAAGCATTCCCCTGTTCTACCCCCCCTGTGTTGAACAGCCTAATGTCTACTCAGCACTACGGCTTGAATAAATACCATTTATATTGGCGTTACAGAAGATAAGCACTTCGTCTTCTTATGTGATGTTCCAATCAAAACTTTTCTCCTTTGTGGCATTTCTGTAAACAATAAGAGCAATTTACTGTTTGTTCACCTTAGAAAAGAGCTGGTGGGAAAATACCTTGTATATGAATACGAACAAGCAAATGCATTGTTACTTTCTATTTCGTTGGACAGGGAAGTGTACGTTTGGCTCTATACTCTAACATTTTGGATTTGAGATCAAATGTTTCGTATGAGGTGACAGTACAGAACGTCACCTTTTATTTCAGGGTATTTTCATACAGGGCTCTTGAGTGACGCAGCGGTCTAAGACACTGCATCTCAGTGCAAGATGCTTCACTCTGCAGTTCCTGGTTTGAATCGAGGCTGCATCACATCTGGCTGTGATTGGGAGTCCCATAGGACGTCATTGTGAATAAGAATTTGTTCTTAACCGACTTGCCTGGTGAAATAAAGGTCACACGTTGATTTCATTCCAGCCATTATTATGAGTTGTCTTCCACTCAGCAGCATCCTGTGGTATGAGAGGATAGCAGGAAATTATGAGGGGTCATATCTGCTTATGATATGTAAAATCAATTTCCAACAGTCTCATACTGATCCCCCTGTGCTCTATTGTGACAGTAGGGGATCACTCCATTGGTATTAAAGAGCTCTAGATTATATAATGGACGGATTAATATAAACGTCCCAGACAGATGAAACCATCTGCATTATATTGTATAAGGGACAGACAAAGGTAAATGCCATAATAGACTTGAGCTCTAGTTTACTTTATACTTTAGGAATATTGGATCACACCGGGACGTGTCGAGTCAACTTGACAGAAAATGTATTGAAATGTGAAGCTTTGATTTGAACTGACCTGGTGAGACGTCACAGCTTGAGTCTTCAGTAGTGTTTGATGCTGTATATTTCAATACTTCACTAGTTGGTCTCCGCCCGAATGATTGGCTTCCTGGGGCTGATTTGTAGATCACATGTTCTGTTTTGTTACATTTTTACCCCTTTACCCTGAAAACCCAGTAACCTGGTTTGATGTTTGATTGAATAGTCTCCAAGACTTTGTTCCGGTCTGAAATCAGCTAGGGTTGGATAATTAGTCATACATACACATTCAAACCTGTGCACGCACACACACACACACACACGCACGCACGCACGCACGCACGCACGCACACACACACACACACACACACACACACACACACACACACACACACACACACACACACACACACACAGGGACACCCCTCTGTGTGTGTGTGTGTGTGTGTGTGTGTGTGTGTGTGTGTGTGTGTGTGTGTGTGTGTGTGTGTGTGTGTGTGTGTGTGTATGTGTGTGTGTGTGCGCACACTTGTGAATAACCAATTATCCAAGCCCTCCCTGTATGGGTAACCAATCACTTCGGAGATGAATCAGCTAACAACTCAGAGGCCCATGGGCAACACAGATCACACAGAATGAAGAAGAACCTTATAAACTTTACCTTCAGAAAATAGTGGGGGTTTTTGCTAAATTTCAGATGTCTACTTTTTCTATAGTAACCTCAACCATTGCACTTACAGTTACTTCAAGTGATTTTGAGTCACTGTGACCCTGGCGGCCCGGGGGCCAAATTCGGCCCAGAGGTGGGTTTTATGTGGCCCCCCAAGTTTTTGAAGCAACATTTTTTTTTTTACAGAAATGGTATTTGTATATATTTTTTTGGGACATCAAAGACAAAAAACACCTGGAAATCAGCTCCAAGCATTCCCACACATTATACAGAGAGAGATGATTGTAATCAAATGTAAGCAAGGTTTTAAATGATTGCTTTTGTCAAATCTTATATCTGTTTGGGCTCCTTGCGTTCAATTTGCAGTTTACAAATTATTTGTAATTATTTCAGACCCCCTGACCATCCGCTCAACTGCGGCAGAAACTAGTTGGTGATCCCTGCTGTAGGGGGTCCAGATTTTAGTTGTATCAGACTGAAAATGTTGAGTAAAGGCCCCACTAAGCCATGCCTCCAATATAATTTCCAGTGTGCCTTGCCTTCTTGAGGGAAAGAATAGATACCACCCAAGACTGTATTCGTGAGTGACAGAGACATCATTGTTGAATTTATAATTGTGATGTCCTGTGGCTGTCACCATGTGAGTTCCTATGTGAACATCACCATTATAATTGAACACTTTTTGACACTGTGTGACTCATGCCTTGTTTTGAGGCCTAGCTTTACCCTAATACAGTGGCCTGAAACTCATGGTTTTACACGTCACATCAGGCCTGCAAGTAGGGTTACAAATATCTGGTCCCAAATTCCCAGATAAACTAAAAACAATCCTGGTTAGAGGATTTCCAGGAAACTTCTAACCAGGATCAGAATTTTTGAAACCCTACCTGCAAGTCACATTATATTGGCCTGCAAAGTGATGTTTAAGTCCTATTGGAATGAAGACAGAGTTAAACACAACCAGCCATGTTTATTCACCCACAACCTGCACTCATTATGACTGCAAGGTTTGGAAACAGTGTGACCCATTTAAACGGAAACAACCATTTCAGTAATGGGTGCAAAAAAATAAAATGATTGGCTTAGAAATGTTTGTATTTATTTTTGTGTAGCAAAAGATTAATCAATCAACCACTCAATGTACATGCAAGAACACAGATATATATACAAAAATCCTCCAAAATATACCTGCAGTAGAGCATGCTGGGTAAAAATGTCATTTGTTTTCATGACTTTAAAGAAAGGAGTTGATGTGACTTCTCATTTAGTTTTGAGTCAGTACCACGTAAACCCCATTAAGTAATAATAACTTGTCATTTAGTTTTGAGTCAGTACCACGTAAACCCCATTAAGTAATAATAACTTTAAATTGAGTTGAACTTACTAGAAAAAGTTCCGTAAAGAATGCCTTGGTTTACAGCCAACCAGGACCAGAAAGAGACACTTTTGAGAGATGCAAAATCTCACCGAGCGAGAGAGAGGGAGCGAAGAGAAAAGGCAATCAATTGGGCAGATTGGAGCTGAATAGGCTATATCCCCCAGACCTAGGAATATAATGGAGCTCAAGAGCCCATATCCCCAGCAGTGGGATTCTATGGAGAGGCCCTAAAGTACCTCCAGACACATAGTGCAGTCTAAAGGCATGGGACTCTCACAGCCTAGCAGAGAGATGGAAATGAAACTGGGCAAAACGGTTTAGTGACAAAGGTAATTTCTCTCCATCTTTTTCATCTCTCTTCACTTCACTTTGTAAGGAGCACGATAGCTTGGGTACTTGGGTAGTGTTCTCAAGTTTAATATAGACCACTAGGTTTTGTGACAGAAGTTGAATTGATCATACTTCTTTCACAACGTTATCTACAAAACTACTCTTGTCCTGAATATAGTGTGTAGGTTTCCTCTGTAGAATAGCCAGACTCGCTCAAACTCAACAGTCTGTTTGGATATCCTTAATGTCTGTTTAATGTCATTCTGCCTAAGTCTCTGCTGCATGAGCAAAGCAAAACATTGAGAGACAGCTGGATGGGCCATGGTGTGTTGCCACAGGCCACGTTCACTACCGATATCATGACATAGTGAAGACAAACCTTAGCGGGCGATGGTGACAACAACATTGTTAGAAATGGAGGATGGTGGTGCTTAACATGAGGAATGCGTGTGATCAGAAAATGGCTGACTGAAAATGGCTGACTGATAGATTCTGCTCTCGTTCAGTCCCATAACACAGTAGAAGTTTCATTCAAATTTCCACATCTAGTGGAACCCCTAGGTGGTGCAACATCAATATCTCAAGGGGATTTCATTGGGAACTGTGGTGAATACATACGAAGCTCAGATTTCTCACTTCCTGTTTTGATTTCTCCTCAGGATTTTGCCTGCCATATGAGTTCTGTTACACTCACAGACATCATTCAAACATTTTTAGAAACTTTAGAGTGTTTTCTATGCAATATTAATACTACTATGCATGTATTAGCAACTGAGACTGAGGAGCAGGCCGTTTACTTTGGGCAACTTATTCATCCAAGCTACTCAATACTGCTCCCCAGCCATAAGAAGTTAAAGAGATTCTCCAGTACTTTTGTAAACTTTCTAGCCAGTAGTTCTGAAAGCAGCCAAAAGTGGTCCCTGAAAATGGTGACATATACAGTATGTGCAGATATAAGCAGCACGTTACTGCGCTCTCTCGGGCTCTGCAGTGTCCACTGAGACGTTGGGCCTGCACTGCAACTTCATTGGATAATGCTGGACAGGTGTCTTGCTAGCTGTCACTCAAACTGCAAAAGGTACTGAAGCTCAGTGGTTAGAACTATAACTAATAGAGTTTGGCCCACATTTGGGGGAAAAGTAAGGGTAAATAGCGCAGCACAGTTTCTAGAAAACAGTTGCATCAAAACTAGGAATTTGACTAATTGAGGTAAGACTGTAATTCTGCTCAAATACAGTACTCTACATGTATGAACTACACATTGACACATCCAGCCCAAAGAGAAATGTTTAAAAAATACTCTTTTAGTCGCCAAAGTACTGGAGCATATCTTTAACAGAGAGGATACAAAAATGTCTAGAAGCTCTATCTCTCGTACTTGCGTAATCTCTGCTCTGTCTCTCTCTCTCTCTTTCTCTGTCTTTCTTTATTTTTCTTTCTCTCTCCCCCTCTCTCTTTCACTCTCTTTTTCTCTCCCTCTCCTTCTTATCTCCCCTCTCTCTCTTTCTTGCTCTCTCTTTCTTTCTGTCTCTCTCTCCCCACCTCTCTCCCCTCTCCTCCCCTCTCTCTTTCATGTTCTCTCTTTTTTTGCCAGTCCTGTCTGGTCCAGTGACGGTGGGTTTGTGCTCCTAGGCGACATTGTTGCCGGAGATGTCTGGTGAGGACCTGCCTTACAACAGGCCTACAAGCCCTCAGTCCAGCCTCTCTCAGCCTATTGCGGACAGTCTGAGCACTGATGGAGGGATTTTGTGTTCCTGGTGTAACTCGGGCAGTTGTTGTTGCCATCCTGTAACTGTCCCGCAGACCCTGTGCAGGTGTTTATACACGTGGTCTGCCACTGCGAGGACGATCAGCTGTCCATCCTGTCTCCCTGTAGCGCTGTCTTAGGTGTCTCACTGTACGGACATTGCAGTTTATTGCCCTGGTCACATCTGCAGTCCTCATGCCTCCTTGCAGCATACCTAAGGCACGTTCACGCAGATGAGCAGTGACCCTGGGCATCTTTCTTTTGGTGTTTTTCAGAGTCAGTAGAAAGGCCTCTTTAGTGTCCTAAGTTGTCATAACTGTGACCTTAATTGCCTAACATCTGTAAGCTGTTAGTGTCTTAACGACCGTTCCACCGGTGCATGTTCATCAATTGTTTATGGTACATTGACCAAGCATGGGAACCAGTGTTTAGACCCTTTACAATGAAGATCTGAGAAGTTACATGGATTTTTACAAATTAACTTTGAAAGACAGGGTCCTGAATTAGGTTGTATTTAGAATGATGTTTGTTCTTCAATGGTTGCCCTTGTGGTAACAGGTCACAAATCTTGCTGCTGTGATTGCACACTGTGGTTTTTCACCCAATAGATGTGGGAGTTTATCAAAATAGGATTTGTTTTCAAATTCTTTGTGGGTCTGTGTGATCTGAGGGAAATATGTGTGTCTATTATGGTCCTACATTTGGCAGGAGGAAGTGCAGCTCAGTTTCCACCTAATTTTGTGGGCAGTGAGCACATAGCCTGTCTTCTCTTGATAGCCAGGTCTGCCTTCGGTGGCCTTTCTCAATAGCAAGGCTATGCTCACTGAGTCTATACATAGTCAAAGATTTCAAAAATTGTGGGTCAGTCACAGTGGTCATTCTGCCACTCTGTTTAGGGACCAAATAGCATTCTAGTTTGCTCTGTTTTTTTGTTGTAAATTCTTTCCAATGTGTCAAGTAATTATCTTTTTGTATTCTTATGATTTGGTTGGGTCAAATTATGTTGCTGTCCTGGGGCTCTGTGGGGTTTGTTTGTGTTTGTGAACAGAGCCCCAGGACCAATTGCTTTGGTGGCTCTTCTCCAGGTTGAAGAGGGTGTGGCTTAAGCTGCATCCCTGTCTCACCCCCCGGCCCTGTGAAATGAAATGTGTGTTTTTTACCAATTTTAAATGCACATTTGTTGTTTGTGTACATGGATTTTATAATTTTGTGTGTTTTTCCCCCCAACACCACTTTCCTTCCATTTTTATAGCAGACCCTCACCCTCAAAATACTTTGCCTTTGTTTTGGTTTGTTTGTCAATTACATGGTGACCACACTGCTCGAGTGTTGCAAAATAAATGTACATATACATGTTATTTTATCATTGCACCCGCACTGCTCGCCAACGAGCATCAGTGTTGCCAAGCGCTAAAATAGAACGCTGATCGTGGTGCAGGTTCTGTCTCTCCCATCTCCTCATTGGTTTATAGAAACACATCCCATCTCCTCATTGGTTGATAGAAACACATACACATGTGCTGTTCCTTCTTTTTACGTAGTGTATTTCTGAATAGTCTTTTGTGATTCATCATAGTGTAGGCTCAGGTTTTCTGGGTCTCTCTGTTTTTGGTGGAGAGGTTAATCAATTTCTTTCATAGGTTTTTGCATTCTTCATCAAACTTTCCTATCAAGATTTTTTAGATTTGATAGGGAAGCTGAGTGGTCAAATATACTGTTTAGGTATTTCTACTGCCAAGTTTACACCTTCACTATTACAACAAAACCTTTTGTCCAGGAAATTGTCTAAAAGGGATTGAATTTGTTGTTGCCTAATAGGTTTTTTGGTATATTTTCCCACACTATTTTCCTTCCATCTATAGCATTCCTTAATATTATTCCGTTCCTTTGGCTTTGATGCCTCATGATTGAGCAAAGCTCTGTTCAAGTAGAGTGTGATCTCACTGTTATTTAATCGGGGTGTTCGTGGACTGACTGTGAACACTCTAAGAGACTCTAGGTTGAGATCGGTGATAAAGTAATCTACAGTACTACTGCCAAGATATGAGCTATAGGTGTACCTACCCTAGGAGTCCCCTCGACTCTATCTGAGACTGAGGATGGATGCTTTCATTAAGGTGCTCTAAGGGGGGACTCAGTATGTGTGTCTGCTGTTTATTACTCATTAGTTAGACGCCAACATGAGAGCTTGTACTTCAAGGCAATGAAAAAGCACTAAAAGGTAAAGTTTTAATTTGTATCTCTTCAGTATGCCTTAAGCTCCTAACTTGGATCAATGTTCTCCCTGTCAGCTTTGTCTCACAAGGAAACTTATTACCTTTTCTCTTTTTTCATTTTGGTGATGGTGCTCCAGAGAATCTCCTGTCATTTGGAAAGAGGGTTAACTTGAACAATCGGAGGGATGATTACATTTGGAGTGCTGTAGGAGATGAGAAGAAGGCAAAGCTGCTTATGAATTAATGACTGCAGTTATTAGCGGTGTAATTAGATTTGGGTAACAGGCGGGTGGGCAGCTCTCTGGGAGGTGATGTGATGTGAGGGGCATGGCTCACTGGTCATCAACAGGAGGACTTCCTCTCTCTCAGAGTTAGGAGTTAGGCCACATAGGATGGAAAATATATGTAGCGCTATCGCAATGTTGTACCTATACAGCAGAATTCCCCAATTAGTGGTTTTACTAGTTTTTAAAAAACGTATGTTAATTGTTGTAAAAACGGCAGGAAATGTACATTCTGAGGGGAATAGAAAAAACGTATACAGCTAAAAATGCCCATTCACACCTGCGTCAAAATGTGTTGTGCAGGTACTGTCACGTTCTGACCTTTATTTCCTTTGTTTTGTATTTATTTTAGTATGGTCAGTGCGTGAGTTGGGTGGGCAGTCTATGTTTGTTTTTCTATGTTTCGGCCTAGTATGGTTCTCAATCAGAGGCAGGTGTCATTAGAGAATCATACTTAGGTAGCCTGGGTTTCACTGTGTGTTTGTGGGTGATTGTTCCTGTCTCTGTGTTTGCACCAGATAGGACTGATTAGGTTTTCGTACATTTATTGTTTTGTTAGTTATTTCATGTCTAGTTCCTTTATTAAAGAACATGAATAACCACCACGATGCATTTTGGTCCGCTTCTCCTTCACCACAGGAAAACCCTTACGGGTACATGTGTCCTTGCTTGAGGCATGATGACTGTATATATCCATAGTACTGTAATTTATACCCTGTAGAACATATATCTGGTGGCGAGACGGTTGGGTACAGTATAGAAGAGACTAGAGCAGCATGGAGAGAGCAGTCACCATTACTTATTTGTCATCTTCATCATGCAGCAAATTCTCCAGTGTACATCATTTTTTAATGACCACAGAGTGTGTTAAATCAACATTGAAAGTGTTAAGTCTGTGGAACCATATAGACTCCGGAACAGTGTTAAATTATTCCCAGAGTGCCGTGCCTTTCGAGAAAATTGTAGAGTTTACTAGCCATGACTGTATTTGTTATTGACAGAAACATGTTTGTTGCACGGGGGTGGCAGCATCATGTTGTGAGGGTGCTTTGCTGCAGGAGGGACTGGTGTACTTCACAAAATAGATGGCATCATGAGGTAAGAAAATTGTGGCTATATTGAAGCAACATCTCAACGGGGCAGGACGAAATAGCAGCAGTTTTAGGGGGGCCTAACCAATGGTGCTATTATGTGTATTTTTTGCGTTATTTGTGACTTATTTTGTACATAATGTTTCTGCAACCGTATTTTACATCAAAAAAGAGCGTCTGATATCAGGACAGCGATCACTCACCTCGGATTAGACTAAGATTTTTTCTACAAGAAGGACGCACAAAACATTCTCCAAACACCCCACAGGGCCGACATCCCCGTTATTTGCAAGAGGAAGCGACGCAGAGGACATTCTGTGCATATTTGTAAACAACAGCTGGTGCACGAAATCTAAGGAAGTCTCTAGATTTTGCTCGCCTGAAGTAGAGTATATTGTGATAAATTGCAGGCCACACTACTTGCCTAGAGAGTTTTCAGCTATACTTTTCGTGGCTGTTTATTTACCACCAAAGACAGATGCTGGCACTAAGATGGCACTCAGTCAGCTGTATAAGGAAATATGCAAACAGGAAACCACTCACCCAGAGGCGGCGCTCCTAGTGGCCAGAGACTTTAAAGCAGGGAAACTTAAATCAATTCTACAAAATTTCTATCAACATGTTAAATGTGCAATCAGAGTGAAAAAAATTCGACATCACCTGTACTCCACACACAGAGACGCGTACTCCCTCGCCCTCCATTTGATAAATCCGACCACAACTCTATCCTCCCGATTCCTGCTTACAAGCAAAAATTTAAGCAGGAAGCACCCGTGAATAGGTCGATAAAAAAGTGGTCAGATTAAGCAGATGCTAAACTACAGGACTGTTTTGCTATCACAGACTGGAACAAGTTCCAGGATTCTTCCGATGGCATTGAGGAATACACCACATCAGTTACTGGCTTTATCAATAAGTGCATCGAGGATGTCGTCCCTACAGTGACTGTACGTACATACCCCAACCAGAAGCCATGGATTACAGGCAACATTCACACTGAGCTAAAGGATAGAGCTGCCGCTTTCAAGGTGCGGGACTCTAACACGGAAGCTTACAAGAAATCTTGCTATGCCCTGCGACGAAACATCAAACAGGCAAAGCGTCAATACAGGGCTAAGATTGAATCATACTACACCAGGTCCGACGCTCATCTTATGTGGCAGGGCTTGCAAACTATTACAGACTACAAAGGGAAGCACAGCCGCGAGCTGCCCAGTTACACGAGCCTACCAGACGAGCTAAATCACTTCTATGCTCGCTTTGAGGCAATCAACACTGAGGCATGCATGAGAGCATCAACTGTTCCGGACGACTGTGTGATCACTCTCTCAGTAGCTGGCGCGAGTAAGACCTTTAAACAGGTCAACATACACAAGGCTGCGGGGCCAGACAGATTACCAGGACATGTGCTCCGGGCATGTGCTGACCAACTGGCAGGTGTCAACATGTCCCTGATTGAGTCTGTATTATCACCATGTTTCAAGCAGACCACCATGGTCCCTGTGCCCAATAACACAAATGCAACCTGCCTAAATGACTACAGACCCGTAGCACTCACGTCCGTAGCCATGAAGTGCTTTGAAAGGCTGGTAATAGCTCACATCAACACCATTATCCCAGAAACCCTAGACCCACTCCAAGTTGCATACCTCCCTCCACACTGCCCTGTCCCACCTGGACAAAAGGAACACATATGTGAGAATGCTATTCATTGACTACAGCTCTGCGTTCAACACCATAGTACCCTCAAAGTTCATCACTAAGCTAAGGATCCTGGGACTAAACACCTCCCTCTGCAACTGGATCCTGGACTTCCTGGTGGGCCGCTCCCAGGTGGTGAGGGTAGGTAGCAACACATCTGCCACGCTGGAGTTCCCCAGGGGTGAGTGCTCAGTCTCCTCCAGTACTCCCTGTTCACCCACAACTGCATGGCCAGGCACGACTCCAACACCATCATTAAGCTTGCAGACAATGACGAGACAGCCTATAAGGAGGAGGTCAGAGACCTGGCCGGGTGGTGCCAGAATAACAACCTATCCCTCAACGTAACCAAGACTAAGGAGATGATTGTGGACAACAGGAAAAGGAGGATCGAGCACGCCCCCATTCTCATTGATGGGGCTGTCGTGGAGCAGGTTGAGAGCTTCAAGTTCCTTGGTGTCCACATCAACAACAAACTAGAATGGTCCAAATACACCAAGACAGTCGTGAAGAGGGCACGACAAAGCCTATTCCCCCTCAGGAAACTAAAAAGATTTGGCATGGGTCCTGAGATCTTCAAAAGGTTCTACAGCTGCAACATCGAGAACATCCTGACTGGTTGCATCACAGCCTGGTACGGCAATTGCTTGACTTCTGACCGCAAGGCACTACAGAGGGTAGTGCGTACGGCCCAGTACATCACTGGGGCTAAGCTGCATGACATCCAGGACCTCTACACCAGGCGGTGTCAAAGGAAGGCCCTAAAAATTGTCAAAGACCCCAGCCACCCAAGTCATACACTGTTCTCTCTACTATCGCATGGCAAGCGGTACCGGGGTGCCAAGTCTAGGACAAAATGGCTTCTCAACAGTTTTTACCCCCAAGCCATAAGACTCTTGAACAGGTAATCAAATGGCTAACCGGACTATTTGCATTGTGTGCCCCGCAACCCCTCTTTTTATGCTGCTGCTACTCTCTGTTTATCATATACGCATAATCATTTTAACTATAAATTCATGTACCAACACCTACCTCAGTTGGGCCAACCAACCAGTGCTCCCGCACATTGGCTAACTGGGCTATCTGCATTGTGTCCCGCTACCCACCACCCACCACCCACCTCCCGCCAACCCCTCGTTTACGCTACTGCTACTCTGTTCATCATGCAGTGGGGAGAACAAGAATTTGATACACTGACGATCTTGCAGGTTTTCCTACTGACAAAGCATGTAGAGGTCTGTCATTTTTATCATAGGTACACTTCAACTGTGAGATACGGAATCTGACTCAGTTACACCAGCTCTGTCAGGAGGAATGGGCCAAAATTTACACAACTTATTGTGGGAAGCTTGTGGAAGGCTACCCGAAACGTTTGACCCAAGTTAAACAATTTAAAGGCAATGCTACGAAATACTAATTGACCCACTAGGAAAGTAATGAAATAAATAAAAGCTGAAATAAATCATTCTCTCTACTATTATTCTGACATTTCACATTCTTAAAATAAAGTGGTGATCCTAACTGACCTAAAACAGGGAATTTATATTAGGATTAAATGTCAGGAATTGTGAAAAACTGAGTTTAAATGTATTTGGCTAAGGTGTATGTAAACCTCCGACTTCAACTGTATATTTCTCTCTCTTTTATTCCGTTTGCCAATAAGAAGCTGTCCAGACATTGCATGTTTGCGTGCCTGTTTCTCTGTGGTGTTGTAATCAAATTGCCAATTTGGTGTGCTGTAGCAGCTAACAGATGGAGAGTGTTACCTCTATCGGTGACCACAGAGTAGACTCTGACCCGTGGAGGACACAGCTGTCAGCATGAAAACATGTCTCTATACAGGGAAGAGGCAGGTTTGGATGGGATGGTAGGATGTTTCTCGACAAGTCATCTTTCTAGGATCAGAATACAATATGGCATGAGAACACTTGTTTGTGTGCCCATTTATGTGCTTGTATGCATGCCTTTGTGGTAGTTAAAATTCAGTGCACTTCCATCTAGAGTAAAACAGCTACTAGCCATCAGTTTAGCTTCTTATCAACGCGTTATCAATGTATCTCCAGCTATAACCTATAATAAACCTCCTGTGGCTCTGCCTCCATTCCAATACTGAAATTATTAGCTTCCAACCATCATGCCCTTTTAAAGTGCTGATGCCTACCTCTCTGATAAGTGCATGTTTGTGTGGTAGCTAGCTAGCATGCATATATACACATACGTACACGCACATTCATACACACACACATACACGCACACATACACACAGTCACACACACATACACAGTCACACACACACACATACAGTTACACACACATACATACGCACACACACAAACACAGTAACCAACAGTAAGCAGAGAGATGAGTCTTTCTTCCTTCCTGACCTCTTCAACCAGTAGACACCAACCAGCAGACACCAACCAGCAACACCAACCAGCAGACACGAATCAGCAGACACAAATCAGCAGACACGAATCAGCAGACACCAACCAGCAGACACCAACCAGCAGACACGAATCAGCAGACACCCACCAGCAGACACCAACCAGTAGACACCAACCAGCAGACACCGACCAGCAGACATGAATCAGCAGACACCAACCAGCAGACACAGACCAGTAGACACCAACCAGCAGACATGAACTAGCAGACACCAACCAGCAGACACCAACCAGCAGACACCAACCAGCATACATGAATCAGCAGACACCAACCAGAAGACACCAACCAGCAGATATGAATCAGCAGACCCCAACCAGCAGACACAAATTAGCAGACACCACCAGCAGACACCAACCAGCAGACACCTACCAGCAGACACCAACCAGCAGACACATACGAGTAGTTGTAGGGTCCACTCCCATCTCTTGGCTGTTTCACAGCCAGCAGAGGAGAGGACCAATGAAATGATAATGCTATGATTTTTATATGTAGTTACACAGTTATAAAAGGTCTGGAAGTCGTAATAGATTTGTCATCAGGTTTTTAAAGCCTAGGTGCATGTTTCCTCTTCGGTGGTATGTAATAAAGAAACTGTGTGTGTCCACTCACAGTGTGTGAATAGGGAGGCGATGCGTCGGTCTCAGCTGTGAGCAGAGGCACTGTGTCCAGAATATTAACTCACTTTCTGTGCGTGTGTGTGCGTGTGTGTGCGTGCGCGCGCGCGCGTGTGTGTGTGTGCGCTCACGAGTACGTACGTTCTAAGAGTCAGCTCCCTTGTGCTCGACAGCAAGAGAGCAAGAGGACCTTCACCGCAGCATTGAACTTGACAAACGAGAATTTAAAACCACTGTTTCCATTGGGGATATTGGCATACGTATTTTACTGTCCTTCCCCTGAGGCCTCTATGCCGTGTCCCTTTATCTGGTATGATGAGCCAACGGGACGAGATAGCCTGACAAGTGGTGACAATTAAAAGAGAATCAAATCCTGACGTTTATTGCCATCTATTGTCTGTCTTTCCGTACCGTGGAGCCGCACGCCTCTGGGGTCTTTTCTTCATAGAGACAGATCACAGTGAATCTGCCACACTAAATAATTATGGTTATAAATGGTACCATATTATTTTGGCTTGCAACCATAGCAGAACCCTGTTTTGGTGCTAAATGGAACCTTTTTTTAAGGTTTTATAAATATGTTCTATGTAGCACCAAAAAATGGTTCCGTTATGGTTACAAGCCTTTTAGGGGCTATTTAGAACCCTTTTTATGGTTCTTTATAGAACCTTTATGAAGAATGGTTCTCAATCTGAAAGGATCTTTGTAGATCCATCTGAAGAACCATACAGGGTTCTTTATTCTGGTCAGCCATACCATACTGCTTAAATTCCATAGGTGTGATGCATTAATTGACAAGTTGACTCAAGTGAGCAACCTCTAGAACAGCTGAGGGTTCCTTTGAAAAGAAAACCACTGATTAAGTCAACTGTTCTCCATTTGCACAAAGCTATACAAGAGTCTTTAACAAGACACTATCACTGCGCATGGATGTGTAAATTAGCAAAACAGAACACATTAGATAAACTGGAATGACACTCTCACTCACGGCTGCACAAAAAGAGCTGTGCGAAAACCACACCTCCAAATATTCTAATGAGCCTCCTCCCCTACATTTCAATTATCACAAAAATAACAAAGAACACTTTTCTGAACTGTAAAGAGCCACTAAAGAGCTCAAAGGGTTCTTTGAGACATTGTGGTTTCACATAGAACCATCACCCTTCCCAAAGAACCTTTGAGGAACCCTTCTTTTTTTGTGTGCACAGCTTATTACTTTCAACACAGCGATTTAAAAAAAATGTCCTGTACTTTTCTGAGGAAGAAACTTGGCTGAGTTATTTTTTATTGTTTGTTTTTCTGGGCCTTTGTTTTCTTTTACATTGGAGATGTGTGTGCCAGGGAGAATGAGTTTTAAGAGTATCCTGTTTGCGCTGTGCTACTTCCACCCGGTGGTGGCTGAGAGGAGGAAGGCTGGAACAGATCTTACCCCTTCAACACAGGAGACCAGCTCCATCAATGCGCTTTACAACTACCTGGAGGCTAACTTAAAGGTAACCAGTACGTACACATGCTGCATTTTATGTGCCACAGTAGCAATAAAGCCAACTATATTCCATGACAACATACCCTTTTCAAACTATTGTGCTGACTTGGGTATTTTCTTTGGCAACTACTGTATGGTGGATGCTTGGCTCGGTTTAGTATGGCTCTACTTGGTTCGGCTCAGTATTGGGAAAAGCTTTTAAGATTCTAACTTCCATTCTAAGTAGTCTTCAGTAAATCCTCCCTGTGTGCCAAGTTCAATACACGTCAAACTGGACAGTGTTTATGGAGCCAATTTGATTTAAAAAATAATTGGCCCAAAGATAAAATAATTTAAATGATTGATTATTGATTATTATTGTAAGTGAAATTGAAGTGATGCACAAGGGTGTCGTCCTTGTTATGAACGGTTTTATTCTACCTTCCTTCAATTCATCTTTTCTCTCCACCGAGGTTTTGGTACTCGTTTAATGTGGAGGCAGGGTTATGGGGGGATGGCTGTGTTTTTACTGGTAATAAAAGTGCACCTTGTGCTGGGGATAATAAAAGGCCACTCTAAAATGTGTACTTTGTCAAACAAGACAATGACATAGATGTGTCAAATCTATGTGGATGGGCCTGGCTTCCCAGTGGATGGGCCTGGCTCTCTAGTGGGTGGGCCTGGCTCCTCGTGGGTGGGCCTGGCTCCCCAGTGGATGGGCCTGGCTCCCCAGTGGGTGGGCCTGGCTCTCTAGTGGGTGGGCCTGGCTCCCTAGTGGGTGGGCCTGGCTCCCTAGTGGGTGGGCCTGGCTCCCCAGTGGGTGGGTCTGGCTCCCCAGTGGATGGGCCTGGCTCCCCAGTGGATGGGTCCTGGCTCCCCCTGGCTCCCCAGTGGATGGGTGGATGGGTCTGGCTCCCCAGTGGATGGGCCTGGCTCCCCAGTGGGTGGGCCTGGCTCCCCAGTGGGTGGGTCTGGCTCCCCAGTGGATGGGCCTGGCTCCCCAGTGGATGGGTCTGGCTCCCCAGTGGATGGGTCTGGCTCCCCAGTGGATGGGCCTGGCTCCCCAGTGGGTGGGCCTGTGGATGAGTCTGGCCCCAGGATGGGCCTGGCTCCCCAGTGGGTGGGCCTGGCTCCCAGTCTGGCTCCCCAGTGGATGGGCCTGGCTCCCCAGTGGGTGGGTCTGGCTCCCCAGTGGGTGGGCCTGGCTCCCCAGTGGGTGGGCCTGGCTCCCCAGTGGGTGGGCCTGGCTCCCCAGTGGGTGGGCCTGGCTCCCCAGTGGGTGGGTCTGGCTCCCCAGTGGATGGGCCTGGCTCCCCAGTGGATGGGTCTGGCTCCCCAGTGGATGAGTCCCCAGTGGATGAGTCTGGCTCCCCAGTGGATGGGCCTGGGCCTGGCTCCCCCTGGCTCCCAGTGGGTGGGGCTCCCCAGTGGGTGGGTCTGGCTCCCAGTGGATGTGGGTCTGGCTCCCAGTGGATGTGGGCCTGGCTCCCCAGTGGGTGGGCCTGGCTCCCCAGTGGGTGGGTCTGGCTCCCCAGTGGGTGGGTCTGGCTCCCTAGTGGGTGGGTCTGGCTCCCCAGTGGATGGGCCTGGCTCCCTAGTGGGTGGATCTGGCTCCCTAGTGGATGGGCCTGGCTCCCTACTGGATGGGCCTGGCTCCCTAGTGGGTGGGCCTGGCTCCCTAGTGGGTGGGTCTGGCTCCCCAGTGGATGGGCCTGGCTCTCTAGTGGGTGGGTCTGGCTCCCTAGTGGGTGGGTCTGGCTCCCCAGTGGATGGGCCTGGCTCCCTAGTGGGTGGGTCTGGCTCCCCAGTGGCTGGGCCTGGCTCCCTAGTGGGTGGGTCTGGCTCCCCAGTGGATGGGCCTGGCTCCCTTGTGGGTGGGCCTATGCCTGCTCCCCTGCCCAGTCATGTGAAATCCACAGATTAGGGCCTAATGAATATTTTCAATTGATTTATCTGAACTGTAACTTGGTAATATCATTGAAATTGTTGCATATTTTTGTTCAGTGTGTGTATACATATACAGATAGACAGAAAGATAGGTGCGTTTCTAGTTTGTTAGTATTTTCTAATTTAAGTGGCTTCATCTACAACTAACTATCTAATGTTCGCTGATAGGTGCTAGCTAGCTGCCGTAACATAACAACATCACCATGAAGAGGATCAAGCCGTGTACAATGAATGTAAATAGGATAATGTTTCAGAGAAAATAGGTCAGCTCCTCTGAACATTGCTGTGCGCAGCTCCTCAGCAATTCCACTCGTTCCCTGACAATGATGAGCTACGAAATAAGTGGGTGATAACATCCTGCGAAACAACTTCACCATCAGGAAAAGCTTTAAGGTCTGACAGGTATTTCCTTCCTGAAGATGAGCCAACTCTGGGATGCCGTGTCGTCTGAGGAAGGGGACTATTTCTTTTCCGTTATGTTCTGTCCTGTGTCGAGGAGAGAGACTGACCACCGACCATGCAGAGGATGGTGGAGATGAGGATGGTGGAGATGAGGATGGTGGAGATGAGGATGGTGGAGATGAGGATGGTGGAGATGAAGTTGATTATAATGATGATGATCTGAACTACGCTCAGGATCATGACTAGTGTGCGGCGCCAGAGCCACTTGGAGGAATGAGGAGGTTACTCTTCTATCCAAGTTCTTCTGGTTAGTTGTCATGTCGTAAATTAGTTGAAGCATTGTGTTATTATCAATAAAAAAATTATTGAGAATGTGATGTATGTTAAATGAAATACACAATACAATGTTTAAATTAAACACACAATGCATCCACAGTCAACCTCCTGAAAACGTGATGCTGCCGCCTACAAAATGGCTGCCCTATAAGACTAACAGCATGTATGTGATAAAAATGTACAGCAATGACATCGAACTAATCAATTACATATATATATATATATGTTGCATGGGGTTCCAGAGACAGGCGTGGCAGCCATCTCGTTCTGGGGTTGAAGGACAAATACCTGAGCCAATACTTTCGCATCAAATCCCTCTACATTCAATAGGACCATCTTTCCATACACACTGCTCAGAGCAGTGACCATCTGGATGTCACAAGAGGAAGTGACAGCCAACTTACCCAGAGGGATTTAAAAGTTAGCCAGACACGCAGGTCATTGTTGACTGCACTGAGCTTAGGTGTCCTTTGTTCTGCTGCAGACTGAGATCTTCCCCAACTACAAATCTCACTGCACAATGACGGCATCAATAACTGGCAGCTCTTTGAAACGTTTTGTATACATTTATATATTAGTCCTGTGTCAAGCAACTTGGATGCAGTGTTGCAGTAAAATCATCTCAAGCTAATTTGGTGACACACAAAGCAACTCAGACAACATTGTCATTTGCATCAATGAAATATATTGGCAAGAAAAAGTATGTGAACCTTCGGAATTACCTTGATTTCTGCATAAATTGGTCATAAAATTTGATCCGATCTTCATCTAAGTCACAACAATAGACGAACACAGTGTGCTTAAACACACACATTATTGTATGTTTCTTATCCAAATAGATTACATAATTTAAACATCCACAGTGTGGCTTGGGAAAAGTATGTGAACCCCTAGGCAAATGACTTCTCCAAAAGCTAATTGAAGTCAGGAGTCAGCTAACCTGGAGTCCAATCAAAGAAAAGATTGGAGATGTTGGCAAGAGCAGCCCTACCCTATAAAAAACATTTCACAAGAAGCCTTGCCTGATGTGAACCATGCCTTGAACAAAAGAGATCTCAGAAGAACAAAGATTAATAATTATTCACTTGTATAAAGCTGGAAAGGGTTACAAAAATATCTCTAAAAGCCTGATGTTCATCAGTCCACGGTAAGACAAATTGTCTATAAATGGAGATAATTCAGAGCACTGTTGCTACTCTCCCTAGGAGTGGCCGTTCTGCAAAGATGACTGCAAGACCACAGCGCAGAATGTTCAATGAGGTTAAGAAGAATCCTAGTGTCAGCTAAAGACTTACAGAAATCTCTGGAACATGCAAACATCTCTGATGTCTTCGATACATAAATCACTAAAAAATAATGGTATTCATGGGAGGCCACCACGGAAGAAGCCATTGCTGTACATAAAAAATTGCTGCACGTCTGAAGTTCAAATGAGCACCTGGATGTTCCACAGCGCTTCTGGCAAAATATTCTGTGGACAGATTAAACTGAAGTTGTTTGGATGGAACACACAACACTATGTGTGGAGAGAAAAAAAAGGCACAGCACACCACACCTCATCCCAACTGTGAAGTATGGTTTGGGGCTGCTTTCCTGCCTCAGGGCCTGGAGAGCTTGCTATCATCGATGGAAAAATGAATTCCCAAGTTTATCAATACATTTTGCAGGAGAATGTACAGCGATCTGTCCGGCAATTTAAGCTCAACAGAAGTTGGATGATGCAACAGGACAACGACCCAAAACACAGAAGTAAATCAACAACAGAATCGCTTCAACAGAAGGAAATATGCCTTCTGGAGTGGCCTAGTCAGAGTCCTGACCTCAACCCGATTGAGATGCTGTGGCATGACCTGAAGAGAGCGGTTCACACCAGAGATCCCAAGAATATTGCTGAACAGATTTGTAAAGAGTAATGGTCCAAAATTCCTCCTGACCGTTGTGCCGGTCTGATCTGCAACTACAGAAAACATTTGGTTGAGGTTATTGCTGCCAAAGGAGTGTCAACCAGTTATTAATCCAAGGGTACACAAACTTTTCCCACCCTGCACTATGAATGTAAACACGGTGTGTTCAATAAAGACATGAACAAATTGTGTTATTAGTTAAAGCCGACTGTGTTTGTCTATTGACCAATTATTGCAGAAATTCAGGTAACTCCAAAAAGGTTCACATACTTTTTCTTTACCATGGACATTTGTTTAAACATCTTCTGTTTGGCATGTATTTTGTGATGTGCTTTACAGGAGCAATGACGGATGTGTTGACTTGACGACAGCGTCAGAGTTTTGAACAACCTTGGATGCTGATCCATGCTGGCTGAAGACCTAGCTAGCCAGAAACTAGCTAACCCCAGACACAGATGAAGACCTACCTACACAGTAACTAGCTAACAGCAGGCACAGATGAAGACCTAGCTAGACAGTAAAACACCAGACACAGATGAAGACCTACCTAGCCAGAAACTAGCTAACACCAAACACAGACGGAGACCTAGCTAGACAGTAACTAGCTAACACCAGACACAGATGCAAGGGGAAGAAGAAGAATAGGTTAAACTTTGAATTATATTTGCTGACACCCTACAGTCAAATTTTGGCACTAGTAGAGTAGCTATCTAGCTATTTAAACCACGCCGCTCTGCAAAAACACCTCCTGATGTTGGTTAGAAGACGGTACTTGGTTGTGTTTCGAGATGAACAAAACCGCCCTGTATCATGGGTAAATGGGGACTGACTGACTGATCGATTTATGACATAGTAGTTTTGATGCTCTCGAACAAGGCCATGATCATGTTTACCGTTGGTGATTTAAAATGAGAGTTTTAAGGTGATGTCACCTTGTCCTCTTAGTAATGAATCCAAACTTGATCAATGTAAAAGGAACAGTCATTTTTCCTACCTTGGTCATCACACTTTGATCTGGTTTCCTTCAAATATCATCCAATTTCTCAAAAAACATGATTTTGTCTGTTCGTGACCTTTAAGTACGTAAGGTCAATTATTAAACAGTAACTTTGAGAGTGTGAATGTTTTGGAGTTAAGTACAACTTATCTATAATTATAAACTGGGTGGTTCGAGCCCTGAATGCTGATTGGCTGACAGCCGTGGTATATCAGACCATATACCACGGGTATGACAAAACGTTTATTTTTACTGCTTTAATTACGTTGGTAACCCGTTTATAACAGCAATAAGTTACCTTGGGGGTTTGTGATATATGGCCAATATGCCACGGCTAAGGGCTGTGTCCAGGCACTCCGCATTGTGTCATGCAAAGTACGGCCCTTAGCCGTGTATTATTGGCCATATACCACACCCCTCGGGCTTTATTGCTTAACGATTCTAAATGCTTGGTTGTGGCTATGATAGCTACAGAATACCTGCTGTAAACTGTGTATGATGAATATAATTTGATTTGATTTGAATTGCAAAAGTGAAGAAATATCATCCATCATTTATTAGATAGCAACCTTGACATTAGGAAAAAAGCAAAATAGCTCAAGTGAATACAGGTCTAAGCATTCTGTGTCAATTCAAATCCTCTTGTTTTGCCCCATGTTCCGTGTATGACAGAAGGAACTTTGCTTCGCCACAGACCTCTTTTAAAAAATCTGACAACTGCCAAGATTTATATCAGTAACATTGGCTCGCTAAAATGTCAGCTGGGCTTTGCAGCCTATCCACATTCCTCCCACCAGGTCCCCAGGGAGAGGTTGTATTTAATTATCCACAGCCTGGGTGCTGTTCGCTGGGCACGTCTAGGCTGGCAGAGACACCCGGCATGGAGGTCTGGAGCGTTTTACACTTGGCCAGCGAGCAGAGAGAGAGGGAGCTGAGTGGCTGAGACTTGGCTGGAGCGAGGGGGAACTGTTGGAACTGGAAAGGCCTGGTGGTCCCTGGGGCTCTGTTAGGGCATGTCCTCTCCCTTAGCCATATGTACTGCCCAAATACTGTACAGGAGAGGAGGGGAGGAGGAGAGGAGATGGGAAGACAGGAGGGGAAAGGGAAGGAGGAAAAACAGCACTCATACATTTACAGCCATTCAATCAAAAGTGTCTTTCTTATAAAGAAAATATGGTTCTTAAAAATACACTGGTTTTTGATGAAGAAATACTTTATAAAGGGAACTTGCATTTTCTTCCAGTTCTTCATTTAAGACTGAGAGGTAGTGACAGTGAATTATTTATTTTACGCTCATTTTTATCCAGCGGATGGAAGATTTCCATGAATACATACTAGTTATATGTACATGTTTTTCCTAAAAAATAAATAATAACGTCTCCATTAAGAGAAATTAGTAGCCCGGTTCCTCCACCACGACAACCAGATGCTCTAGGACTCTGTACGATTTATCCTTCTTTCCTTAGCTTTAATACAGCTTGGCAGGCCAAAGTATATATATATATTTATTTATTTTAACCTTTATTTAACCAGGCAAGTCAGTTAAGAACAAATTCTTATTTTCAATGTCTATGTATATCTGGCATATACACAGCAAATTTGAGATCAGAATTTTAACACCCACAGAAATGCACTCAGCACAGTTGAGCACAGTACTCCTGTTCATAGCTCCGGATTCATGAAAAAAAATGCTTTTTGGTCTTAATTTAAGGTTAGGGTCAGGCATTAGGGTTAGTAGTGTGGTTAAGTTTAGGGTTAAAAATCCGATATTATGACTTTGTGGCTGTGCCAGCTGGTGACCACTCTGCAGAGCTGCCTCCAGAACAACATTCATGATGAAAAACGTTAACAAGCCAATGGATCATGTACAAGATGGACTGACATGGTTTCCTTGTTTCTAGCTCCTAGCCAACTTTGCAGTATTTTGTGTGTTGTTTCTTACATTATTTGCTCAGAACATTTCTTGCATTATTACATACAGCCAAAAATAACCTCTGGATATTAGACTCACCAGCATTTCACCAGTCACTCACCAGCATTTCACCAGTCACTCACCAGCATTTCACCGGTCACTCACCAGCATTTCACCGGTCACTCACCAGCATTTCACAGGTCACTCACCAGCATTTCACTGGTCCCTCACCAGCATTTCACAGGTCACTCACCAGCATTTCACCGGTCACTCACCAGCATTTCACCGGTCACTCACCAGCATTTCACAGGTCACTCACCAGCATTTCACAGGTCACTCACCAGCATTTCACTGGTCACTCACCAGCATTTCACCGGTCACTCACCAGCATTTCACCGGTCACTCACCAGCATTTCACCGGTCACTCACCAGCATTTCACTGGTCACTCACCAGCATTTCACCGGTCACTCACCAGCATTTCACAGGTCACTCACCAGCATTTCACTGGTCACTCACCAGCATTTCGACCAGAAATTAGACTTACCTGAATTGGATCCTTTGTTCGTAACCCCTCCTGGTCTCCTTCCAGAGAGATATCAGGGACTATAACATACTCTGTTTCACAGAATCATGGCTCTTTCCAGATATACTGTCCCCGTCCATACAGCTAGCGGGGACAGGTAAACATAACTCTCCAGGAAAAAGAAAGGCGGAGGTCAGTGGAGGCTGCTGAGGGGAGGACAGCTCATAACAATGACTGGACAGGAGCAAATGGTCTTGCATTTGTTTGATGTATCTGATACCATTCCACCCACAAGGGGGCGTGCTCAGCCCCCTCCTGTACTCCCTGTTCACCCATGACTGCGTGGACACGCACATCTCCAACTCAATCATCAAGTTCACAGATGATACAACTGGCCTGACTACCATCAAAAATGAGACAGTCTACAGGGAAGAGGTGAGGGCCCTGACAGAGTGGTGCCAGGAAAATAAACTCTCCCTCAACAGCACCAAAACAAAGGAGATGATTGTGGACTTCGGAAGACAGCAGAAATTGCACGCCCCCATCCACATTAACAGGGCCGATTGGAGAGAGTGAAAAGCTTCAAGTTCCTCCGCGGAGGAGGAAGGGTTGGACCAACCTCCTCAGTGGATTTCATCAAAATAAAAACAGAAGAACATGAAGTTAGAACTATCCCAAATATATTCACCAAATAACTGATTAAAACACACTGTTTTGCATTCTACAGTAGCTAGTAGTAGTATTGTTTTGTATTGAAGGTCTGCCGTAGCTAGTAGTAGTATTGTTTTGTATTGAAGGTCTGCCGTAGCTAGTAGTAGTATTGTTTTGTATTGAAGGTCTGCCGTAGCTAGTAGTAGTATTGTTTTGTATTGAAGGTCTGCAGTAGCTAGTAGTAGTATTGTTTTGTATTGAAGGTCTGCCGTAGCTAGTAGTAATATTGTTTTGTATTGCTAGGGTATTATCGCTGCACTGTTGGAACCTAGCATTTCACTGCACCTGCAAATAACATATGCGAAATATGTGTACGCGACCAATTCATTTTGATTTGAACAACAAAACCATGCGTTGATTCCACTGCGATTAAAATAATACTTGCATTTTTTTTGACAACATGTGGCGTCAATTTCAATCCCACTGGTGTTAACCCCACTAGAATCAACAGTGAGTTTTAACCCTCACAGCACTTTTACCCTTTTCAACACTGAGATTTTAACACCTACAAATGTGTTGTGCGCCATACTGTCTATTCTGCACCTGTAGGTTTTCAGATCGGTGCTGATAAATGATGGGGATGCCACTTGTAGAGTATTGAAATACACAGTTACACTAACTTTGTGTTCCAACATGACATTTCCTCCAGTACAGCGACAACACACGTCCTACGGAGTCTCCCTACCTGAACTCAGGGATGGGAAAACATGACAAAAACACAATTACAAAATAGCATAAATGTATCAAAAGTAAACTGCAAAAAACTACTTGCGGTTTAACAATGTATTTAATTAAAATGCTTTTGAGAGTAGCTGGCTGAACAGCAACAACTTTCTCAGTAACGTTTACAGAAACATTTTACTTGCTATGACTGTGATGTGCGCTGTTAATCTGTTCATCAGCCTTAGTTGAATGCGCTGCTGACTGTAAGTCACTCTAGATAAGTGTCTACTAAATAACCTAAATGTAAATGTGAAAATAAACAAACCAAAATCAACTGCAAAGCACACTGGGTATTATTATTGGCCTTGTTTCGAGGTCATGTCTAGACGGGATACACCTTAACCGAACCTAACCTGCTACGTTAATTATCCTAAACATCATACAAAAATGCAATTTGACAAATTCTGTAACCCTTCTAGACAAAACCTTGTTTCATGTGGAGCTCATTCAAATAATACTCAGCATGCTTTGCAATTGTCCATTTTTACATAGACATGTATATTTACAGTGAGGGAAAAAAGTATTGGATCCCCTGCTGATTTTGTACGTTTGCCCACTGACAAAGAAATTATCAGTCTATAATTTTAATGGTAGGTTTATTTTAACAGTGAGAGACAGAATAACAACAAAACAATCCAGAAAAACGCATGTCAAAAACTTTATAAATTGATTTGCATTTTAATGAGGGAAATAAGTATTTGACCCCTCTGCAAAACATGACTTAGTACTTGGTGGCAAAACCCTTGTTGGCGATCACAGAGGTCAGACGTTTCTTGTAGTTGGCCACCAGGTTTGCACACATCTCAAAGGGGATTGTGTCCCACTCCTCTTTGCAGATCTTCTCCAAGTCATTAATGTTTCGAGGCTGATGTTTGGCAACTCGAACCTTCAGCTCCCTCCACAGATTTTCTATGGGATTAAGGTCTGGAGACTGGCTAGGCCACTCTGTGCTTCTTCTTGAGCCACTCCCTTGTTGCCTTGGCCGTGTGTTTTGGGTCATTGTCATGCTGGAAAACCCATCCACGACATTTTCAATGCCCTGGCTGAGGGAAGGAGGTTCTCACCCAAGATTTGACGGTACATGGCCCTGTCCATCGTTCCTTTGATGCGATGAAGTTGTCCTGTCCCCTTAGCAGAAAAAACACCCCCAAAGCATAATGTTTCCACTTCCATGTTTGATGGTGGGGATGGTGTTCTTGTGGTCATAGGCAGCATTCCAACTCCTCCAAACCCGGCGAGTTGAGTTGATGCCAAAGAGCTCCATTTTGGTCTCATCTGACCACAACACTTTCACCCAGTTGTCCTCTGAATCATTCAGATGTAATTTGGCAAACTTCCGACAGGCATGTATATGTGCTTTCTTGAGCAATGGGACCTTGCGGGCACTGCAGGATTTCAGTCCTTCACGGCGTAATGTGTTACCTATTGTTTTCTTGGTGACCATGGTCCGAGCTGCCTTGAGATCATTGACAAGATCCTCCTGTGTAGTTCTGGGCTGATTACTCACCATTCTCATGATCATTGCAACTCCACGAGGTGAGATCTTGCATGGAGCCCCAGGCCGAGAGAAATTGACAGTTCTTTTGTGTTTCTTCCATTTCGAATAATCGCACCAACTGTTGTCACCTTCTCACCAAGCTGCTTGGTGATGGTCTTGTAGCCTATTCCAGCCTTGTGTAGGTCTACAATCTTGTCCCTGACATCCTTGGAGAGCTCTTTGGCCTTGGCCATGGTGGAGAGTTTGGAATCTGATTGATTGATTGCTTCTGTGGACCTGTGTCTTATATACAGGTGACAAACTGAGATTAGGAGCACTCCCTTTAAGAGTGTGCTCCTAATCTCAGCTCGTTACCTGTATAAAAGACACCTGGGAGCCAGAAATCTTTCTGAATGAGAGGGGTCAAATACTTATTTCCCTCATTAAAATGCAAATCATTGACATGTGTTTTTCTGGATTTTTTTGTTGTTATTCTGTCTCTCACTGTTCAAATAAACCTACCATTAAAATTATAGTCTGATAATTTCTTTGTCAGTGGGCAAACGTACGAAATCAGCAGGGATCAAATACTTTTTTCCCTCACTGTAATTCATTTAGCAGATGCTTTTATAGTGCCATCAGACTTCTGGTACCAACGCAGGGTGAAAGGGAATCACAAAACTGTGAACCGCTATAACAAAAAATGGTAGAGAAAAGTATTTTATATTTCAAAAATACAAATAACAGCTCTCAAAAGTATCTTGTTACAAAATACATTGGGGTATAGTTCAGCCCAGGTAATACATATTACAAAATACTCAGAAGTAATTAAAATGCCTAATTCAAATACATGTTACAGAAATTCTGCCCATCTCTGTCACTTCTTGTGTAGTCAGTGAAGAGGAGGTATCCCAGTAGATTAGGGGCTCTATTCAATCACATTCTGCTTTAGCCCACATCCGCATAGAAGGTGTTTTGTCTTGTCAGAGGTGGAACTGCGTTAGAGCTGTCAAATCCACAAACGGCCACCGCCATTATACCTAAAGCAGAGATTGTCATTGGCTGCACAGGGTAGCATTAACAGGAAAGCCATGCTACCTTTACATACTCATCTCATATGTATATACTGTACTCGATACCATCTACTGTATCTTGCATATGCTGCTCTGTACCATCACTCATTCATATATCTTTATGTACATATTCTTTATCCCCTTACACTGTGTATAAAACAGTGGTTTTGGAATTGTTAGATTACTTGTTGGTTATTACTGCATTGTCGGAACTAGAAGCACAAGCATTTCGCTACACTCGCATTAACATCTGCTAACCATGTGTATGTGACAAATACAATTTGATTTGATTTGACCTTGTTTACAAGCTCCCGTCACTGGAATGTGAGATGTAATCTACACCTCGAGTAGGATGATAGAAATCCTCATTGTTTTCATTGCTCCAACACTGTTTCACTTCTGACACTGCTACCGATTAACGCTTGACCTGATTGAATCGAAGACTACAGTAGGTTACGTTCTTTCCTACACTATTTGCCACATAAGGGCTGTTGGATTTCAATAATATGGATTTGTGTGAGCACGTACATGGGTGTGAGTGTGTGTGGAGCCTGGATGTATTACGATAGCTGACCTTTACAATTTAGAAACAAGGTGCTTAACAAATGACAACTGTTGCCCACAACGCTGCCCGTATGAACACAGCCTGTTTGGTATGCAGCCCGTTTCATCGCAGCCTGTTTGATATGCAGGCTGCCACGTAGCTGAAAAAAGACTAATTAAATATTTGAGCGGAGAATCGATAGATATTATGACCTCCATACCTTTGTTCTAAGCTTAATCCGTTGATGGATCTTTGCTGCTGATTGTCTTGTGAAAAGACCTATGCTTTCATCACTTACCCAACGGAAATATGAGATGAGGATTGATACTCTGGGGATTTGACTATTATTGAAGACAAAGAGTTGTTGTTGCAAATATCTCTCATGAATATTTATGATTTCTTTTCTCTGATCGTTTTCTTCTCAAGGAGTCATTAGTGGAATTGTTATTGTGTTTACTTGACAGATGTCATCTGTTTTGATTCCTTCATTTTCAGTAACACATTGTGACATCATCAAGGACAAACTGGTGACACTGAACACAAGCTATTGTTCTGTCATTCAAACTAACAAGTACCTCCATATCATCTTCATATTAATGTGTTCCCTAATTCAAGCCTAATATTTCCCCTCTTTTATCCCTGTCCACACACACACACGCACACACACACACGCACGCACGCACACACACACACACACACACACACACACACACATACACACACATACGCGCGCACACACACACTGGCATTGTTTACAAAAGAACAAGTCATTATTTAACTAAAAGACTGGTTGAGATTGGCTGACCTTGATGGAATGACTGATTGATTGACTAATTGACTCACCATGAGTCTCAGGCTAAATTTGCTTGTATAGGGATCACCTTATCTCCTGGGTGATTTGGGGGGTGTTCGTGTGTGTGGACTCCCTACCAGGTGGTGGTGGTGCCGGAGTGTGAGAGGGATGAACCAATCACACAGGAGATAAGGTGATCTATATAAAAAACGCAAACTCAGCATCGGACTCATGGGTGAGTCAGTAAATTAGTCAATCAAACAATCTATCAAGGTCAGCCAATCACAACCAATCTTTTTAACATTGGGGAAATTAGTCATGCTCTGTTGATTGAGCCTATACACTAGCATGACAGCCTTATTAATAATCTACTCATAATCTGTTCATAATCCTACATCATTTCGTGTTACCAGTGTTTCTCTGAAGCGCAGACTGTCTTCTTAATTAATTAGTGCAGTGGGTTCTCCCAGGTGGCGCAGCGGTCTAAGGCACTACAGACCCGGTTCAATCTCGGGGTTGTATCACAACCGGCCGTGATCGGGAGTTCCATAGTGCGGCGCACAATTGGCCCAACGTCGTCCGAGTTAGGGGAGGGTTTGGCCGGAGGGGCTTTACTTGGCTCATCTCACTCCAGCGACTCCTTGTGGCAGGGCGGGCGCCTGCAGGCTGACCTCGGTTGTCAGTTGAACGGTGTTTCCTCCGATACATTGGTGCGGCTGGCTTCCGGGTTTTGCGGGCGGGTGATAAGAAGCGCGGTTTGGCGGGTCATGTTTTTCCCGAGCCCATTGGGGAGTCGATTAGTGCTGTGGGCTAAATCTGGGTCACACAGTGTGTCTGGGTAGTCTTAAACAAAACTACTTTGAAACAAAAGTATACACCTCACACACATGGTTATGGGCTTAAAAAGGAAGAAGACTCCAGTACCATGTCAGATATTGAGTTGAAATATATTACATTTTGAGTTTGCATCCCAATATTACACTTTATATACATCACAGAAGACTGAAATATAATAAAACCATTTGACATAAAAAAAAAATCCAGTACTTCTATGTGAATTAATTATGAAATTATGACTATTTTAATAACGATCCACCCATGATGCCCCTAGAGGGCGATTTGGTATTTGACTGCAGGATCTACATAGTGGTGACTTATCCCTCTGGCCCCCAAATGGGTGCGCGCGCGCGTGCGTGTGTGTGTGTGTGTGTGTGTGTGTGTGTGATTGCGTGCATTTCAGTGTGAGTCAGTCTAGAATGAGAAATTTGTGTGTAGAGAGAGCTTGACTGGGGTTTCTGTTAAAACTCATGCCTTTTCTAAGGAGTTATGAGGTTCGATCCCTCAACATATTGCCTCCGATAAATCGCTCCAGTGGTTTAAAAGGCATGTACTCTATTGTACCCAACAAATGGAGTCATATTTTGGCTTCACTGGGGAAATACATTACTGATGAAATAAATTACTGATGAAATACATTACTGATGAAATAAATTACTGATGAAATACATTACTGATGAAATACATTACTGAGGAAATAAATTACTGATGAAATACATTACTGAGGAAATACATTACTCATTAAATACATTACTGATGAAATACATTACTGAGGAAATACATTACTGGGGAAATAAATTAATGATGAAATACATTGTAACTATCAGAATCTGGGTGAGAGGGGGTGTCCTGACTTGTTGAGGGATCTGATTGATTTGGGGGTAAGTTGAAAGGGTAACTGGTTCAGGGTTATAATGCTCTGCACTAGATAAGATACATCTGTGAACTCTTTATCACCTCAGTAGAAGATGGTTATAATGGACAGACATTAATATACTGTACATTCATCAGCTAGCAACGGGGTCATTCGGAGTTTGAATTGTTCGCCTCCCTCCATATAATTATTCTGTTTTCTCTTTGATGCAGGAAGTGAGAGTGACTCTGCATTTGTTTATGCATGCATCCACAGCTATGGGGTGGTATTACTAGCTGTTACAGGGTGGTATTACTAGCTGTTACAGGGTGGTATTACTAGCTGTTACAGGGTGGTATTACTAGCTGTTACAGGGTGGTATTACTAGCTGTTACAGGGTGGTATTACTAGCTGTTACAGGGTGGTATTGCTCAACGACACAGGATTTCAGTTTTAGTGTGAAAAACACACCTCCAGTAACTGTGAGATTTCCCCTCTGTGTTCTTGCAGAAATTCACAGCAAAAAAATGACATTATTAATTAAAATAAACAGTTGTACAGCATTACAGCAAATACATCAGCTTGCAAGGTTGCTAGCCATCTAGCCTGCTAATGTTAGCCCTACCATCCCTACTACGTTAGTATTGCATGGGTCAGCCAGTGGCTATCAACATCTAGCCTGCTAATGTTAGCCCTACCATCCCTACTACGTTAGTATTGCATGGGTCAGCCAGTGGCTATCAACATCTAGCCTGCTAATGTTAGCCCTACCATCCCTACTACGTTAGTATTGCATGGGTCAGCCAGTGGCTATCAACATCTAGCCTGCTAATGTTAGCCCCATACCATCCAGCCAGTGGCTATCAACATCTAGCCTGCTAATAGTATCCCTGTTAGTATTGCATGGGTCAGCCAGTGGCTATCAACATCTAGCCTGCTAATGCTAATTTACAGTATTGCGTCAGCCATAGCTAATGTTAGCCCTACCATCCCTACTACGTTAGCTACCAGTGGCAAACATCTAGTAAACCAATCCCTACTACGTTTTGAAAATACATAACGGCATCTAACCAGTTATCAATCTAACCAGTTATCAAACATTATTATATGCAGTTATCTTAGCCAGCAAGATAGCCAGCCAGCTAACTTTAGATATTTTAGCAAGCCTAGCCAGCAAACTAACGTAGCTAATCTTCCACAGTCTTTACCATTCTCCAAGCAGCAGGATGTTATTCTGACAGCAAGATCGCATATAACTTTTTGTAAAGACATGCTAAACTTTGGGAATGTACTCTAATGCTGTACAACTGTTTATACTGCATTGCTACCCACCTTTGAAAATATTTTAGTTTTTATTTTGTATTATTCATACCATTATTTATTTTGAAAGTTTACACACATACTGGTATGTTGAAAACTATTGTGGAGGCTATATTTAAAGAACACCTTTAATCAAACGCAAATATATTTGATTGAAATTACTCAATAGAGTCTGAAAAACTGGTTGGTCTCTTGTGTTGGGAAACGGGTTTAATGCAGAGTGCTGGTGTCTCCATACTCCACCCACTAGTTTTTGAGGTGGACTGTGTGGCACGGCCTGCTGCTGGCCATTCAATCTACACCCACCATAGCCCACAATGCTTTATCTGTAATAGGCTGTACATGGGATAAATCTTGGCTTGAAGAAACATTTCTACCTGTCTCAGCTAAAGTGGGTTGGAAAATATGTGTAGTTTTGGATGGGGACTGTGTCGTACATATCCAGCCGTACTTCGTTCTCCAACAATCTAATGACATGTAATCCGTTACCAGCAAAAATATTGTAATCAGATTACAAATACTTTTGAAAAACTAGATGATTACTTCTAGGATTAGTTTTAAATTCAGAAAAAAATATTTGACACTTCTCTGTTTCCTCAATGACAGCATTGAAAAAGGGCGCACATTTCAATTTGAGACCACTATGATACACCAAATGTGTTTAATGGATCGTGGGAAAAGAGCAGGAATAGGCTTTTGTGGGCTACAGTCCAAGCTATGTCTTCCTATGGTGCGACTGCTGTCGGCATCCAAAGATGATCCAACTTGAATAAATGCTTGGAGGTCAACAGCAGTGGTGTTGTCTACGGCGATACACTTATTATTGATATCTACATAGCGCATTGATGTGAATCACACTGCTGCCGTCTCATTTAGCTATTTGAGCCTTACAAATTGTGGTTGTCGGTGCCTGTTCACAAATCTAGATGTGTATTTGAAACCAATAATGGTTGAATTCAAGAAGTTTAAGCTGCCTATCAATCATTGTTTTTGAAAACAGTGGACAGCTAGTGAAAAATATACTCTTGCAACAGATGCGTACTGTGGATCCAAGCCTATGTAATAAAAGTGAGGCTTTTATTGCTCAATCTAATTCATGCTGATAAAAATAAATCCATAAGCCTAATGGACACATGTTCAAACTCACACACTTTTGATAGACTTAAAGGGGCAATCTGTAGTTACTGCATCCATTTTTGGATTTAAAAACTATATATGTATTTCCATTGATTCTTGAAGAATATAACTTAGAAATGTTTTTAGTTCAACTGTCACACTCAATGAGAACCCAAAATATAAACATGTTTTACTCCAATGTTTGTAAACATTGTACATTTAAACTCTGTATAGGCTCATAACATGGTTAAAACACTCATGTTTATGTCATGGATGGTCAGTCCTTGCTTTCATAGCTCTGCCTATTAATCTGAGTGGTTACATTTCTCCAGGCACATCCCTCAGCTTTTTACCAAAACAGAGGCGGGTCGCCGATTTTGTTATTGTTTCATCAGTGGATTTGCCCTTTAAACAGCTGCATATTATCAAGGTAAAGTGTCACCAACTAAAAGGTAAACAAGAGGCCTATAGCAAATGCAGCATATGGCATTCATTTTTCATATGTAAATAGCGTAGCTGTCACGATTTACTAGGAGTGGTGGGTGGAATCAGGCGCAGAGAGCAGGGTTCAGTAGATTGTCAATTTATTCTCCGGCGCACAAAAACGTCAACACACAGGGCGCATACAATTGACCAGCCCAAACACAGGACCAAAATAGTCCGGAGAATAACCACACGAAAACCACCATACAACAGAGTAACAAAAACAATCCCGCACAAAACAAGGGCGGGACAACCTACTATATATAAGGACGCTAATTAAACTAAAATACACACAGGTGAAACTAATAAGACAAAACCAACAGACAAACGAAAAAGGGATCGGTAGTGGCTAGTAGGACGGTGACGACGACCGCCGAGCACCACCCGAACAGGCAGGGGAGCCAACTTCAGCGGAAGTCGTGACAGTAGCATTTATATTTGAACTCAAATCAACAAAATCATAAACAACAGAGTAGGGCTGGCTAATAAGTTCTTAGTTTTGCTCAGGTTAAAGAATTTGGCTAATCTATACTTCCATATTTCCAAGTCCTATTCTTGAAAATCCAGGGGTATAACATTTATTGGACTGGAATTCTGATAGAATTTCTTTTCTTTTTTTTCACCTTTATTTAACCAGGTAGGCCAGTTGAGAATATGTTCTCATTTACAATTGCGACCTGGCCAAGATAAAGTTTGACACACAACAACGCAGAGTTACACATGGAATAAACAAACATACAGTCAAAAATACAGTAGAAAAGTTTATATACAGTGTGTGTAAATGAGGTAAGATAAGGGAGGTAAGGCAATAAATAGGCCATAGTATCCGAGTAATACATATATAGCAATTAAACACTGGAGTGATAGATTTGCAGAAGATGAATGTGCAAGTAGAGATACTGAGGTGCAAAGGACCAAAATAAATAAACACAGTACAGGGATGAGGTAGTTGGATGGGCTATTTACAGATGGGCTATGTACAGGTGCAGTGATCTGTGAGCTTCTCTGACAGCTGGAGCTTAAAGTTAGTGAGGGAGATATGAGTCTCCAGCTTCAGTGATTTTCGCAGTTCGTTCCAGTCATTGGCAGCAGAGAACTGGAAGGAAAGGCGGCCAAAGGAGGAATTGGCTTTGGGGGTGACCAGTGAGATATACCTGCTGGAGCGCGTGCTACAGGTGGGTGCTGCTATGGTGACCAGTGAGTGGAGATGAGGTAGGGCTTTACCTAGCAAAGACTTGTAGATGACCTGTGGGTTTGGCGACGAGTATGAAGCGAGGGCCAGCCAACAAGAGCGTACAGGTTACAGTGGTGGGTAGTATATGGGGCTTTGATGACAAAACGGATGGCACTGTGATAGACTGCATCCAATTTGTTGAGTAGAGTGTTGGAGGCTATTTTGTAAATGACATCGCCGAAGTCGAGGATCGGTAGGATAGTCAGTTTTACGAGGGTATGTTTGACAGCATGAGTGAAGGATGCTTTGTTGCGAAGTAGGGAGTCGATTCTAGATTTGATTTGGGATTGGAGATGCTTAATGTGAGTCTGGAAGGAGAGTTTACAGTCTAACCAGACACCTAGGTATTTGTAGTTGTCCACATAAGTCAGAACCGTCCAGAGTAGTGATGCAGGTACGTACGGGCAGCGATCGGTTGAAGAGAATGTATTTAGTTTTTTAATGTAAAGATTTAATTTAATCGTATTATTATATGTAGTAGATAGCGATGGGTTAGAAAAATCCTTCATAACCAACCCATAAAGTAAAATGTAACATCCATGTATGGCCAGCCATGTAAACTTTAACATTGATTTATCCTGCAATAGATGTCGTTCAATTCGTGACATACATTTTTGTCTTCTTCTAATGTCTCTTAAGGGGAAAGTAATCTAAAAGTAACGGAATGTAATCAGATTACTTTACTGAGTTTGGGTAATCCAAAAATTGTGTTACTGATTACTATTTTGGACAGGTAACTAGTAACTGTAACGGATTACATTTAGAAAGTAACTGACCCAGTCCCGTTGATAAGAAAGCAAACACTTGTCTAATGACTCTGAGGATGAAGAAGATCATCAGCCAATCAGCAAGGACACACTCCAGTGTGTCTTATCAGCTGAAGAACTGTTGGTGAATTTAGGCACAAAATAAACAAAGTAAATCAGTATATATCATGACCGTTAAACAAATGGGAACATTTCCAGGTGTGATGAATTTTCAAACACATAGCTGGGAGGGCTTATTTGCAGCAACAGTAAACGAATCAAATCCCTAGTGTACAATTGGCTTTAGGAATCACCACTTTCCGTAGGTAAAACAAAGCAATGAAAAGAGAACAGTACACAACCTTTGCTTCAACGGAGGCTTCAAAACATTGATATGTGTGATATTATAGAATATTTTACGACGGAAATGCTACCTGCAAATTTCTTAATAGTACATTTTATTTGTATAACACTTTTAATTTCAGAGTTATCTCAAAGCGCTTTAAAAGAATGAAGACAATTGCATTTAGATTCAAGGCAGGCTGTCACGACTTCTGCAGAAGTCGATGCCTCTCCTTGTTCGGGCGGTTCTCGGCGGTCGTCGTCACTGGTCTTCTAGCCGTCATTGATCAATTTTTTCATTTTCCATTGGTTTTGTCTTGTCTTCCTACACACGTGGTTCCAATCCCATTCATTACCTGTTGTGTATTTAACCCTCTGTTTCCCCTCATGTCCTTGTCAGAGATTGTTTGTTGTTCATTTATCGTGTTGTTTGTATTGGTCCGCATCGGGTCCTCGTACCCATTTTGTTTTCATTATTGTCATGGTTTTGGAACTATGTTTTCAATGTCACGCCTTGGTCATTGTATTTTGTGTTTTTGTCATATGTTTGGGTAGGCCAGGGTGTGACATGGGTTTATATGTTATGTTTCGTATTTGGGGTTTGTATTATTTGGGATTGCGGCTGATTAGGGGTGTGGTGTAGGCCTGATTGGGAACCGTATTTAGGCAGCCTGAGTTTCGCTTGGTATTTCGTGGGTGTTTGTTCCTGTCTCTGTGTTGTAGTCACCAGATAGGCTGTAATTAGTTTCACGTTCTGTTTGTTGATTTGTATTCTGAGTTATTTCATGTACCGCATTTCATTCATTAAAGTCATGAGTAACCAACACGCTGCATTTCGGTCCGACTCTCTTTCCACAAACGAAGAACGCCGATACAGAAACACCCACCACTCACGGACCGAGCAGCGTCTAAACTGGCAGGAGCTAAAGGACGACGTTATGGACAGCAGAAGCATGGAGTATACGACGTGGGAGGAAATCGACAGGTGGGCGGCCGACCTGGAGAGAGTGCAGGAGCCCGCCTGGGATTCGCTTCAGCAGTGCGAAGAGGGCTACAGGCTAATGGAGTCAAAAAGGAAAACACGGCGACGCAGAGCGAAAACCGAAAGTAACGGGGGAGAGCGCAGAGAGAGAGTAGCTGAGTCAGGAGTCAGACCTGAGCCTACTCTCCCTGTTAATCGTGAAGAGCAGTTGCAGTGGGAGAGGCTGCACCACTTGGAGATTTGGACATGGGAGGAGGAATTAGACGGTAAAGGACCCTGGGCTCAACCTGGAGAATATCGCCGTCCCAAGGAAGAAATAGAAGCGGCTAAAGCGGAGAGGCGCAGGTATGAGGAGGCAGCACGGCGACGCGGGTTGGAAGCCGGAAAAGCAGCTCGAAAAATTATTGGGGGGCTAGAAGGGAGAATAGTTATGCCAGGTAGGAAACCTGCGCATACTCCCTGTGCTCACCGTTGGGCTAGAGAGACCGGGCAGGCACCGTGTTATGCTATGGAGCGCACAGTGTTTCCAGTGCGGGTGCAGAGCCAGGTGCGGCACATACCAGCCCTTCCTATTGGCCGGGCTAGAGTGGGCATCGAGCCAGGTAAGCTTGGGCAGGCTCGGTGCTCAAGAGCTCCAGTGCGCCTGCACGGTCCGGTCTATCCAGAGCCACCTCCACACACCAGTCCTCCGGTAGCAGCTCCCCGCACCAGGCTTCCTGTGCGTGTCCTCGATCCTGTAGCTCCAGTTCCAGCACCACGCACCAGGCCTTCAGTGTGCCTCGCCTGTTCAACACAGCCAGAGCCTTCCTTCCCTCCTACGCTGTCGGAGTCTCCCGCCTGTTCAGCGCAGCCAGAGCCTGTATCCTCTCCTGCGCTGCCGGAGCCTCCTGCCTGGTCGGAGCAGCCTGAGCTGCCAGTCTGCAGAGAGCTGTCAGTCTGCCAAGTGCTGTCAGTCTGCATGAAGCAGCCAGAGCTGTCAGTCTGCCCAGCGCCGCCAGTGCTCCCAGTCTGCCCAGCGCCGCCAGTGCTCCCCGTCTGCCCAGCGCCGCCAGTGCTCCCAGTCTGCCCAGCGCCGCCAGTGCTCCCAGTCTGCCCAGCGTCGCCAGTCTGCCCAGCGTCGCCAGTCTGCCCAGCGCCGCCAGTCTGCCAGGATCCGCCAGAAGTGCCAGTCAGCCAGGATCTGCCAGTCTGCAGAGAGCTGTCAGCCTGCATGGAGCAGTCAGTGCTGTCAGTCTGCATGAAGCAGCCAGAGCTATCAGTCTGTAAGAAGCAGCCAGAGCTGTCAGTCTGCATAGAGCAGCTAGATCCACCAGTTAGCCATGATCTTCTAGATCTGCCAGACAACCAGTCTCTTCCAGATCTGCCAGACAACCAGTCTCTTCCAGATCTGCCAGACAACCAGTCTCTTCCAGATCTGCCAGACAACCAGAATCTTCCAGATCTGCCAGACAACCAGAATCTTCCAGATCTGCCAGACAACCAGAATCTTCCAGATTTGCTTGTCAACCTGAATCTTCCAGTTCCGCCAGCCAGCCAGGATTTACCGGAGCCTACTACCTGCCTGAGCATCATCTCAGTACTGGGCTGCCTCTCAGTACTGGGCTTCCTCTCAGTACTGGGTTTCCTCTCAGTACTGGGTTTCCCCTCAGTCCCGGGCTGCCCCTCAGTCCCGGGCTGCCTCTGTCCCGAGCTGCCCCTCAGTCCCGGGCTGCCTCTGTCCCGAGCTGCCCCTCTGTCCCGAGCTGCCCCTCTGTCCCGAGCTGCCCCTCTGTCCCGAGCTGCCCCTCAGTCACGAGCTGCTCCTCAGTCCAGTGGGGATCTGGGTGAGGACTATTAGGCCATGGTCGGCGGAGAGGGTGGATTACCCCAGGACGCGAAGGGGAGGAACTATTACATTAATGGAGTGGGGTCCACGTCCCGAGCCAGAACCGCAACCATGGACAGACGCCCACCCTGACCCTCCCTATGCTCTTGAGGTGCGTCCGGGAGTCCGCACCTTAGGGGGGTTCTGTCACGCCTTGGTCATTGTATTTTGTGTTTTTGTCATATGTTTGGGTAGGCCAGGGTGTGACATGGGTTTATATGTTATGTTTCGTATTTGGGGTTTGTATTATTTGGGATTGCGGCTGATTAGGGGTGTGGTGTAGGCTTGGCTGCCTGAGGCGATTCTCAATTAGAGTCAGGTGCTTTCGTTGTCTCTGATTGGGAACCGTATTTAGGCAGCCTGAGTTTCGCTTGGTATTTTGTGGGTGTTTGTTCCTGTCTCTGTGTTGTAGTCACTAGATAGGCTGTAATTAGTTTCACGTTCTGTTTGTTGTTTTGTATTCTGAGTTATTTCATGTACCGCATTTCATTCATTAAAGTCATGAGTAACCAACACGCTGCATTTCGGTCCGACTCTCTTTCCACAAACGAAGAACGCCATTACATTCAAGTTATTAAACTACTCCATTTTTCCAAGTTCGATTCTCCTGCGCCTGTCTTCCCTGCCACCTATACACACGTCTATGACTCAGGCAAATTAGCGATAATACTGTATAGGTGTCACGTTCTGACCTTTATTTCCTTTGTTTTGTATTTATTTAGTATGGTCAGGGCGTGAGTTGGGTGGGCAGTCTATGTTTGATTTTCTATGATTTGGGATTTCTATGTTTCGGCCTAGTATGGTTCTCAATCAGAGGCAGGTGTTATTAGTTGTCTCTGATTGAGAATCATACTTAGGTAGCCTGGGTTTCACTGTTTGTTTGTGGGTGATTGTCTATGTTTGTGGCTTGTGTTCAGCACCTGGTCTCATTTGTAGCTTCACGGTCGTCATTGGTTTATTGTTTTTGTTACTCTTTTGTATAGTGTTGCAGTGTTCAGTGTTCTCTTTATTAAAATTCACTATGAACACATACCATGCCGCATTTTTGTCCTCTGATCCTTCTCGCCTCTCCTCTTCAGATGAAGAGGAGGAAGACCGTGACAATAGGCGAGTGCTGCTAGATATATACTGTACGATACAGTCCCCCTACAGAACTACACACAGAGACTCTACTGAGTATTTTACACCCCACTTTAGCTGAGGCTGGAAGAAAAGTTCTCAAATATTCTCAACATACTAGTGTCAAAATTTCATACAGTATTTATTATATCGTTATTTAACTAGGCAAGTCAGCCAAGAACAAATTCTTATTTACAATGATTGCCTACACCAGCCATACCCAGATGACACTGGGCCAACTGTGCACCACCCTATGGGTCTCCCAATCATGGCCAGATGTGATACAGTCTGGAATCGAACATGGGTGTCTGTAGTGATGCCTCTACAACTGAGATGTCATACCTTGACCGCTGCACCACTTGGGATCCCTGGTCTTAATTGTTTTTTTGTTTTCTTTGTTTACTAGATTTTGTATTTGCTTTTCAGAATTTTTGTATTGCCTTTTCTTGTTGGCACAGTAAAATGTAAATGGATTAATATTCTATATCTTCTGAATGAGTTATCCACATTGCGATGTGTTGAAATCCAGGCTTTTATTCTGAAGGTCTCCTCATTACCATACGAACGTAACATAATTTGTGTTGTTGGCAGAATAATAGTCCATGGTCAGCAAGCAAGAGCCAAACAACGAGACCAACTAGCACAGGCAGGAACCCACAGAACACAACAAAGAGAGTAGACACTTCCAGATTTATGGCTGGGAACTGTCATGCCAAATAATCTCCCACGGCCAAAAAGTGTCCCCCTCTGCGTCACAATGGGATTCGATAAACTATTAGCGTCCGTTGCTACAGTTGAAGTCGGAAGTTTACTTACACTTAGGTTGGAGTCATTAAATCTCGTTTTTCAACCACTCCACAAATTTCTTGTTAAAAAACTATAGTTTTGGTAAAGTCAGTTAGGACATCAACTTTGTTCATGACACAAGTAATTTTCCCCAAAATTGTTTACAGACAGATTATTTAACTTATAATTCACTGTATCACAATTGGAAGTTTACATACGCTAAATTGACTGTGCCTTTAAACAGATAGGAAAATTCCAGAAAATGATGTCATGGCTTTAGAAGCTTCTGATAGGCTAATTGACATAATTTGAGTCAATTGTAGTTGTACCTGTGGATGTATTTCAAGGCCTACTTTTGTTTGACATCATGAGAAAATCAAAATAGATCAGAATAATCAATATATCAGAATAAATAAATAAGACCTCAGAAAAAACTTGTAGAAGTCCACAAGTCTGGTTCATCCTTGGGAGCAATTTCCAAATGCCTGAAGGTACCATGTTCATCTGTACAAACAATAGTACGCAAGTATAAACACCATGGGACCACGCAGCTGTCATACCGCTCAGGAAGGAGACGCGTTCTGTCTCCTAAAGATGAACGTACTTTGGTGCGAAAAGTGCAAATCAATCCCAGAACAACAGCAAAGGACCCTGTGAAGATGCTGGAGGAAACAGGTACAAAAGTATCTATATCCACAGTAAAACAAGTCCTATATCGACATAACCTGAAAGGCTGCTCAGCAAGGAAGAAGCCACTGCTCCAAAACCGCCATAAAAAAGCCAGACTACGGTTTGCAACTGCACATGGGGACAAAGATCATACTTTTTGAGAAATGTCCTCTGTTCTGATGAAACAAAAACAGAACTGTTTGTCCATAATGACCATCGTTATGTTTGGAGGAAAAGGGGGAGGCTTGCAAGCCGAAGAACACCATCCCAACCGTGAAGCACGGGGGTGGCAGCATCATGTTGTGGGGGTGCTTTGCTGCAGTAGGGACTGGTGCACTTCACAAAATAGATGGCATCATGAGGGGAGAAAATTATGTGTATATATTGAAGCAACATCTCAAGACATCAGTGAGGAACTGAATTGGTCCACCCACACAGACAGCGTCGTGAAGAAGGCGCAGCAGCGCCTCTTCAACCTCAGGAGGCTGAAGAAAATCGGCTTGTCACCAAAAGCACTCACAAAATTCTACAGATGCACAATCGAGATCATCCTGTCGGGATGTATCACCGGCTGGTACGGCAACTGCTCCGCCCACAACCGTAAAGCTCTCCAGAGGGTAGTGAGGTCTGCACAACGCATCACCGGGGGCAAACTACCTGCCCTCCAGGACACCTACACCACCCGATGTCACAGGAAGGCCATAAAGATCATCAAGGACAACAACCACCCGAGCCACTGCCTATTCACCCCGCTATCATCCAGAAGGCGAGGTCAGTACAGGTGCATCAAAGCAGGGACCAAGAGACTGAAAAACAGCTTCTATCTCAAGGCCATCAGACTGTTAAACAGCCACCACTAACATTGAGTGGCTGCTGCGAACACACTGACTCAACTTCAGCCACTTTAATAATGGGAATTGATGGAAATTGATGGAAAATATATCACTAGCCACTTTAAACAATGCTACTTAATATAATGTTTACATACCCTACATTACTCATCTCATATGTATATGTATATGTATATACTGTACTCTATATCATCTACTGCATCTTTATGTAATACATGTATCACCAGTCACTTTAAACTATGCCACATGTTTACATACCCTACATTACTCATCTCATATGTATATACTGTACTCGATACCATCTACTGCATCTTGCCTATGCCGTTCTGTACCATCACTCATTCATATATCTTTTTGTGCATATTCTTTATTCCTTTACACTTGTGTGTATAAGGTAGTAGTTGTGTAATTGTTAGGGTAGATTACTCGTTGGTTATTACTGCATTGCCGGAAATAGAAGCACAAGCATTTCACTACACTCGCATTAACATCTGCTAATCATGTGTATGTGGCAAATACATTTGATTTGATTTGAGGAAGTTAAAGCTTGGTCACAAATGGGTCTTCCAAATGGACATTGAGCCCAAGCATACTTCCAAAGTTGTGGCAAAATGGCTTAAGGACAACAGTCAAACTATTGGAGTGGCCATCACAAAGCCTTGACCAAAGCCTTGACCTTAAAGGCAATGCTACCAAAGACTAATTGAGTGTATGTTAACTTCTGACCCACTGGGAATGTGATGAAAGAAATAAAAGCTGAAATAAATCATTCTCTCTCTATTATTCTGACATTTCACATTCTTAAAATAAAGCGGTGATCCTAACTGACCTAAGACAGGACATTTTTATTAGGATTAAATGTCAGGAATTGTAAAAAACTGAGTTTAAATGTATTTGGCTGGCTTCTAAGGCACTGTATCGCAGTGCTAGCTGTGCCACCAGAGATTCTAGGTTTGCGTCCAGGCTCTGTCGCAGCTGGCCGTGACCGGGAGGCCTATGGGGCGGCGCACAATTGGCCCAGTGTCGTCTGGGTTATGGAGGGTTTAGTCGGCATCGATATCCTTGTCTCATTGCGCACTAGCGACTCCTGTGGCGGGCTGGGCGCAGTGCACGCTGACCAGGTCGCCAGGTGTACAGTATTTCCTCCGACACATTAGTGTGGCTGGCTTCCGGGTTGGATGGGCATTGTGTCAAGAAGCAGTGTGGCTTGGTTGGGTTGTGTTTCGGAGGACGCATGGCTCTCGACCTTCGCCTCTCCTGATTCCGTACGGGAGTTGCAGCGATGAGACAAGACTGTAACTACTACCATTTGGATACCACGAAATTGGAGAGAAAAAAAGGGATAAAATATAAATAAATAATAATAATATTTGGCTAAGGTGTATGTAAACTTCCGACTTCAACGTTGTGATGACCTAACGATTAGAATTTTGGAAATCTTTACAGCCTAAATGATATTCTTTTCATCATCGCTATGCAACCAAGAATTTCCGCTACAATTTTGCTGTTTAAAAAAGTTTTGTTCACCTAATAAAATGAAAACATTAATTCAAACTACTTTTGGGTACCCTGTTAACATTCCAACATGTCTTAGATGTTGCTACTTTTCGGGAATGACAAAGAAAACATGTGAACTGCTTGACACATTAAAGTTACTTACCTTACAGATCAACGAAGTCAGCTAATTCCCACTCCATTCATGTGGAAATCAGTTGATTCATACACTGGCTTGTCTGGCTGTCATGTTTTTATTTATCTACACTGAAATAATATCATTTCAGTAGTCCTCTATTATGATAAAAAAATATATATTTCGCGTAGCTCATTAATACACCCTTTGTGGTTGAATATATATGTATATAATGAATATATATGTATATAATGTAGGTCCTAGGATACTACAATGAATAATGTGGAACAAATAAAGACCATCAAATGATACCTTACAACTTACAATAATGAACACCTTGTGAAACAGCTGTGAAAACCAACCTGGTAATATTTCAGATTTGAATACATAAACTTTTATATTTCTTGGTACAGTTGTGTCATTCATTTATTTTCAGATTTTTTTGAACAGTTACATGGCAATGTAAACAACTGGACTGCCGACGTTATCTACCCGAAGGAGATCCGGCTGGCTCCTCCGTCGCGACGTTACCTGAACGCCCATCTGCGGCCTGCTAACCGTTAGCTGTCTTACCGGCTGCTCTCAGAATAGACAATCGGACAATTTATTTATTTTTATTATTATTATGTTTCTTCTTGGGCCTCTATAACTATATCTATTGTTTTTATTTTTTTGTTGTTGTGTGATTTGGACTAATCCCCTCTACAACACGGAACTCCACTAATCTACTGACGGAACGCAAGAGGTGGCTAACAACAGACCTCCATCCTATGCTAGCTTGCTACCGATGTCCTGGCTAGCTGTCTAAATCGCCGTGACCCCCAAACCAACCTCTCCACTCCCTGGACCCTTTTGATCACTCGACTAAGGATGCCTCTCCTTAATGTCAATATGTCTTGTCCATTGCTGTTCTGGTTAGTGTTTATTGGCTTATTTCACTGTAGAGCCTCTAGTCCTGCTCACTATACCTTATCCAACTTATTAGTTCCACCACCCACACATGCAATGACATCTCCTGGTTTCAATGATGTTTCTAGAGACAATATCTCTCTCTTCATCACTCAATACCTAGGTTTACCTCCACTGTATTCACATCCTACCATACCTTTGTCTGTACATTATACCTTGATGCTATTTTATCGCCCCCAGAAACCTCCTTTTACTCTCTGTTCCAGACGTTCTAGACGACCAATTCTTATTGCTTTTAGCCGTACCCTTATTCTTCTCCTCCTATGTTCCTCTGGCGATGTAGAGGTGAATCCAGGCCCTGCAGTGCCTAGCTCCACTCCTATTCCCCAGGCACTCTCTTTTGATGACTTCTGTAACCGTAATAGCCTTGGTTTCATGCATGTTAACATTAGAAGCCTCCTCCCTAAGTTTGTTCTTTTCACTGCTTTAGCACACTCTGCCAACCCGGATGTTCTAGCTGTGTCTGAATCCTGGCTTAGGAAGACCACCAAAAATTCAGAAATTTTAATTCCAAACTACAACATTTTCAGACAAGATAGAACTGCCAAAGGGGCGGTGTTGCAATCTACTGCAAAGATAGCCTGCAGAGTTCTGTCCTACTATCCAGGTCTGTACCCAAACAATTTGAACTTCTACTTTTAAAAATCCACCTCTCTAAAAACAAGTCTCTCACCGTTGCCGCCTGCTATAGACCACCCTCTGCCCCCAGCTGTGCTCTGGACACCATATGTGAACTGATTGCCCCCATCTATCTTCAGAGCTCGTGCTGCTAGGCGACCTAAACTGGAACATGCTTAACACCCCAGCCATCCTACAATCTAAACTTGATGCCCTCAATCTCACACAAATTATCAATGAACCTACCAGGTACCCCCAAAGCCTTAAACACGGGCACCCTCATAGATATCATCCTAACCAACTTCCCCTCTAAATACACCTCTGCTGTCTTCAACCAAGATCTCAGCGATCACTGCCTCATTGCCTGCATCCGTAATGAGTCAGCGGTCAAACGACCTCCACTCATCACTGTAAAACGCTCCCTGAAACACTTCAGCGAGCAGGCCTTTCTAATCGACCTGGCCGGGGTGTCCTGGAAGGATATTGATCTCATCCCGTCAGTAGAGGATGCCTGGATATTTTTTTTAAATGCCTTCCTAACAATCTTAAATAAACATGCCCCATTCAAGAAAATTAGAACCAGGAACAGATATAGCCCTTGGTTCTCCCCAGACCTGACTGCCCTTAACCAACACAAAAACATCCTATGGCGTTCTGCATTAGCATCGAACAGCCCCCGTGATATGCAACTGTTCAGGGAAGCTAGAAACCGTTATACACAGGCAGTTAGAAAACCCAAGGCTAGCTTTTTCAAGCAGAAATTTGCTTCCTGCAACACTAACTCTAAAAAGTTCTGGGACACTGTAAAGTCCATGGAGAATAAGAACACCTCCTCCCAGCTGCCCACTGCACTGAAGATAGGAAACACTGTCACCACTGATAAATCCACCATAATTGAGAATTTCAATAAGCATTTTTCTACGGCTGGCCATGCTTTCCACCTGGCAACTCCTACCCCGGTCAACAGCACTGCACCCCCAACAGCAACTCGCCCAAGCCTTCCCCATTTCTCCTTCTCCCAAATCCATTCAGCTGAAGTTCTGAAAGAGCTGAAAAATCTGGACCCCTACAAATCAGCCGGGCTAGACAATCTGGACCCTTTCTTTCTAAAATGATCTGCCGAAATTGTTGCCACCCCTATTACTAGCCTGTTCAACCTCTCTTTCGTGTCATCTGAGATTCCCAAAGATTGGAAAGCAGCTGCGGTCATCCCCCTCTTCAAAGGGGGACACTCTTGACCCAAACTGCTACAGACCTATATCTATCCTACCATGCCTTTCTAAGGTCTTCGAAAGCCAAGTCAACAAACAGATTACCGACCATTTCGAATCTCACCATACCTTCTCTGCTATGCAATCTGGTTTCAGAGCTGGTCATGGGTGCACCTCAGCCACGCTCAAGGTCCTAAACGATATCTTAACCGCCATCGATAAGAAACATTACTGTGCAGCCGTATTCATTGATCTGGCCAAGGCTTTCGACTCTGTCAACCACCACATCCTCATCGGCAGACTCGACAGCCTTGGTTTCTCAAATGATTGCCTCGCCTGGTTCACCAACTACTTCTCTGATAGAGTTCAGTGTGTCAAATCGGAGGGTCTGCTGTCCGGACCTCTGGCAGTCTCTATGGGGGTGCCACAGGGTTCAATTCTTGGACCGACTCTCTTCTCTGTATACATCAATGAGGTCGCTCTTGCTGCTGGTGAGTCTCTGATCCACCTCTACGCAGACGACACCATTCTGTCTACTTCCGGCCCTTCTTTGGACACTGTGTTAACAACCCTCCAGGCAAGCTTCAATGCCATACAACTCTCCTTCCGTGGCCTCCAATTGCTCTTAAATACAAGTAAAACTAAATGCATGCTCTTCAACCGATCGCTACCTGCACCTACCCGCCTGTCCAACATCACTACTCTGGACGGCTCTGACTTAGAATACGTGGACAACTACAAATACTTAGGTGTCTGGTTAGACTGTAAACTCTCCTTCCAGACCCATATCAAACATCTCCAATCCAAAGTTAAATCTAGAATTGGCTTCCTATTTCGCAACAAAGCATCCTTCACTCATGCTGCCAAACATACCCTTGTAAAATTGACCATCCTACCAATCCTCAACTTTGGCGATGTCATTTACAAAATAGCCTCCAATACCCTACTCAACAAATTGGATGCAGTCTATCACAGTGCAATCCGTTTTGTCACCAAAGCCCCATATACTACCCACCATTGCGACCTGTACGCTCTCGTTGGCTGGCCCTCGCTTCATACTCGTCGCCAAACCCACTGGCTCCATGTCATCTACAAGACCCTGCTAGGTAAAGTCCCCCTTATCTCAGCTCGCTGGTCACCATAGCATCTCCCACCTGTAGCACACGCTCCAGCAGGTATATCTCTCTAGTCACCCCCAAAACCAATTCTTTCTTTGGCCGCCTCTCCTTCCAGTTCTCTGCTGCCAATGACTGGAACGAACTACAAAAATCTCTTAAATTGGAAACACTTATCTCCCTCACTAGCTTTAAGCACCAACTGTCAGAGCATCTTACAGATTACTGCACCTGTACATAGCCCACCTATAATTTAGCCCAAACAACTACCTCTTTCCCAACTGTATTTAATTTATTTATTTATTTTGCTCCTTTGCACCCCATTATTTTTATTTCTACTTTGCACATTCTTCCATTGCAAAACTACCATTCCAGTGTTTTACTTGCTATATTGTATTTACTTTGCCACCATGGCCTTTTTTGCCTTTACCTCCCTTCTCACCTAATTTGCTCACATTGTATATAGACTTGTTTTTTTTACTGTATTATTGACTGTATGTTTGTTTTACTCCATGTGTAACTCTGTGTCGTTGTATGTGTCGAACTGCTTTGCTTTATCTTGGCCAGGTGGCAATTGTAAATGAGAACTTGTTCTCAACTTGCTTACCTGGTTAAATAAAGGTGAAATAAAAAAATAAAAAATAAAAAATCTAAAATACTGAATTGTGGAATATTGAGGAGGTGGTTGCTGTGTGGGTGGGAGGTTCTGCCTGTCACTTGTTCTCAACAGGCAGCCAGTCTCTGAAGGGGGACTTGAAGAGGGAGACTGCAAAGTCCAGGCACTGCTACTCTCTTTGTTATATATACTGCAATTATATTATTTCAGTGTAGCTAAGGGAAGGGCAGGTTAAAATAAACACATTACCCACAATGCAATGTTTTGAAATCCGGGCTTTAATTTTGAAGGTCTCCTCACTACCATATGGACGTAAGATCATAATTTGTGTTGCTGGTAGAATACTAGTCCATGGTTGGCAAGAAAGAGCGCAACGACGAGACGATATATATATATATATATATATACACACACACACACAAATACAACACCAGTCAAAAGTTTGGAGACACCTACTCATTCAAGTGTTTTTCTTTATTTTTTACTATTTTCTAGATTGTAGAATTACAGTGAAGACATTGAAATCATTAAATAACACAAATGGAATCATGTAGTAACCAAAAAAAGTGTTAAACAAATCAAAATATGCGTTATATTTTAGACTCTTCAAAGAAGAAGAGACAGCTTCAATGACAGCTTTGCACGCTCTTGGCATTCTCTCAACCAGCTTCACCTGGAATACATTTCCAACAGTCTTGAAGGACTTCCCACATTTTCTGAGAACTTGTTGGCTGCTTTTCCTTCACTCTGCAGTCAAACGCATCCCATCTCAATTGGGTTGAGGTTGGGTGATTGTGGAGGCCAGGCCATCTGATTCAGAACTCCATCAATCTCCTTCTTGGTCAAATACCCCTTACACAGCCTGGAGGTGTGTTGGCTCATTGTCCTGTTAAAAAAAATTATAGAACCAGTAAGCACAAACCAGATGGGATATTGCCGCAGAATGCTGTGGTAGCGATGCTGGTTAAGTGTGGCGTGAAATCTAAATACATCACAGACAGTGTCACCAGTAAAGCACACCCACACCATCACACCTCCTCCATGGGAACCACACATATGGAGATCATCCGTTCACCTCCTCTGTGTCTCACAAAGACATGGCGGTTGGAACCAAAAATCTCAAATTTTGACTAATCAGACCAAAGGACAGACTTCCACCAGTCTAATGTCCATTGCGCATGTTTCTTGGCCCAAGCACGTCTCTTCTTCTTCTTGGTGTCCTTTAGTAGTGGTTTCTTTTCTGCAATTCGACCATGAAGGCCTGATTCACGCAGTCTCCTCTGAACAGTTGATGTTGAGATGTGTCAGTATCTTGAACTCCATTTATTTGGGCTGCAAATTCTGAGGCTGATAACATTAATGAACTTATCCTCTGCAGCAGAGGTAACTATGGTCTTCCTTTCCTGTGGCAGTCCTCATGAGAGACATTTTCATCATAGAGCTTGATGAATCTCTTGAAGAATCACTTGAAGAATCTTTCAAAGTTCTTGAAATGTTCCGGATTGACTGACCATGTTTTAAAGTAATGATGGACTGTCGTTTCTCCTTGTGTATTCGAGCTGTTCTTGCCATAATATGGACTTGGTATTTTACCAAATAGGGCTACCTTGTCACAACACAACTGTGTCGTGACGTTGTATTAGTTAATGTGACAACTTTTGGTCATTGAATGATTACAAGTTTCTAATTGCGTGATTATCTGAATCAAGCAACTTTTAACTCATTAACCTGGGGCACCATGGGAAAACTAGTTTTTATTGAGTTTCTATTTCCCAAATTAACTCAAAGAATATCAGAATATCGATTTTACAACAGCCGCTAATTAACCAGTTACCTCTACAATCTCGTTGTGAACGTTGTATAGTCCGTGAATCTGCAAGACCCGGGTCTCACCAATGAGTTCGGACCCGGGTCTCACCAATGAGTTCGGACCCGGGTCTCACCAATGAGTTCGGACCCGGGTCTCACCAATGAGTACGTACCACGCCAATCTTAGTTGAATATTTATTTACTAAAAAGCTAAAATGATGATAAAAGATACACATAGACAAAACACATTATAGGCTATTGATTAGAACTTAGTATAAGGGCCAACACACTATGGCTTGTGTCACCCAAAATGGGGATTTCAAAGAGACAGAAAAAAAAGAGAAAGTACAAGAGACAAATATACATTTGGGTGAATTTGTCAGCCATGCTTATTGTAACCCTAGCCTTGCCCCAATATGTCGCTCTTATGGGTCAGAATATAATGATGTAATTACGTGGGGTAGACCTCAGAGGATTCTCTGCGTGGATCGTTCAGGGGACCGTTCTGCTGCTCGATGACGCACTTCTCCGGCGCACCTCTCTGATCGTCCTCCCGATGTCAGTGTCCTTTTGGCTTAGGGGTCTGTTCCCTCACCCTTGCTATGGAAGGGGTCTTCTGAGGACAGACAGCTCTGTAGCTCAGAGCTCACAGCATAGGAATGAAACCTTTTAGATACCACGATTCGATGGGAGATGGAGGCTGGGTGGTTCGACTTGAATTCACCTGCTTAGACACAGCTACTCACCCGTAGCTTGGGTCGAAAAGGATTTCATTGTCTTCAAACTTGTGTTGCGTTCTGGGTTCGTTGACTTTTTAGACCTTGGCTGCAGCTTGGGTCACGTAGTCTTCTCTGTAAATTATATACTCACAGGTTTTATACCCTTGGGTCAGAAGTGGGCGTAACCGCCTTTAGGGCAATTCTCTGGGCGTACCAAGTTAGTGAGGCAAGGTCTAGATTTGACTCAAAATCTATTTTAGACAACCCACTTAACATTTCATCTTTACCAAAACATTCCCTTTGATTTGGACATTTTCCACACAACGTACAATGTATAAACATCAAACATATACTAGGAAAACTCTTCACGTTACAATGTTTTCGTAATAACTTAATCTATTAACCTTTAATAACAAAACAAAAATGACATACATTTTCATATTCCATCTATCGTCATGACCACCATTGTGGCTGACGGAAACCATTGTTCCAAAGTTCCTTTATTTAATGTTTAATGTTCTGAGGCTGGTTCTCCATAGTAACAAGACAAAGGAATTTGTCTGTGGCCTGAGATTTACTAGGGGCATGAGGGGTCATAAAACCCCCACATCTTCAGACCCCTAGATCTCTCCTCCTCTGTTGGGGTTGAGACATAATCTGTAGGGTTGTGGTCTCCTGTAACCTGACCTGGTCAGGACAGTCATGACAACTGATTGGCTCAAACATATTAAAAAGGAAATAAATTCCACAAATGATCTTTTAACAAGGCACACCTGTTAAGTGAAAGGCATTCCAAGTGACTACCTAATGAAGCTGGTTGAGAGAATGGCAAGAGTTTGCAAAGCAGTCATCAAGGCAAAGGGTGGCTACTTTGAAGAATCTTAAATATAGCATTTTAAATGTATTTTGATTTGTTTGCACTTTCTTTGTTACCTCATGATCTCAAATGTGTTATATCTTAGTTTTGATGTCTTCACTATTATTCTCCAATGTAGAAAATAGTAAAACAAAGTAAAACGCTTGAATGAGTAGGTGTCCAAACTTTCGACTGGTACTGTGTGTGTGTGTGTGTGTGCGTGTGTGTGTGTATGTGTGTGTGTGTGTGCGCGCTCTCCAGCAGAATCCCAGTGGACCTGTTAATTAGTGAATGTGCAGAGTGTGCACTGGCACATTTTAATCACCCTTATGAGTGGCACTGCTGTATTCTCGCTTTATTAAAAGCTGGAGACAGACCGATAGACCGACAGCGAGTGAGGGAGTGGGAGAGACGAGCAGCGAGGGAGACAGGCAGAAAATCACAAAAAAGTGTCCTCTCCTCCTCTTCTTTCCCCTCCGTCTTCTTTTCCCTCCTTTCCTCTCCTCTCCTCATCTCAGCCCTGGGCCAGTGTAGTGACAGTGCTGTGCCAGTGTAGTGACAGTGCTGTGACAGTGTAGTGACAGTGCTGTGCCAGTGTAGTGACAGTGCTGTGCCAGTGCTGTGCCAGTCAGTGCTGTGCCAGTCAGTGCTGTGCCAGTGTAGTGACAGTGCTGTGCCAGTGTAGTGACAGTGCTGTGCCAGTGCTGTGCCAGTGTAGTGACAGTGCTGTGCCAGTGTAGTGACAGTGCTGTGCCAGTGTAGTGACAGTGCTGTGCCAGTGTAGTGACAGTGCTGTGCCAGTGTAGTGACAGTGCTGTGCCAGTGTTGTGACAGTGTAGTGACAGTGCTGTGCCAGTGTAGTGACAGTGCTGTGCCAGTGTAGTGACAGTGCTGTGCCAGTGTAGTGACAGTGCTGTGCCAGTGTAGTGACAGTGCTGTGCCAGTGTAGTGACTGTGCTGTGCCAGTGTAGTGACAGTGCTGTGCCAGTGTAGTGACAGTGCTGTGCCAGTGTAGTGACAGTGCTGTGCCAGTGTAGTGACAGTGCTGTGCCAGTGTAGTGCCAGTGCTGTGCCAGTGCTGTGCCAGTGTAGTGACAGTGTAGTGACAGTGCTGTGCCAGTATAGTGACAGTGTAGTGCCAGTGTAGTGACAGTGCTGTGCCAGTGTAGTGACAGTGCTGTGCCAGTGTAGTGACAGTGCTGTGCCAGTGTAGTGACAGTGTAGTTACAGTGCTGTGCCAGTGTAGTGACAGTGCTGTGCCAGTGTAGTGACAGTGCTGTGCCAGTGTAGTGACAGTGCTGTGCCAGTGTAGTGACAGTGCTGTGCCAGTGTAGTGACTGTGCTGTGCCAGTGTAGTGACAGTGCTGTGCCAGTGTAGTGACAATGCTGTGCCAGTGTAGTGACAGTGCTGTGCCAGTGTAGTGACAGTGCTGTGCCAGTGTAGTGACAGTGCTGTGCCAGTGTAGTGACAGGGTGTAAAGGACGTTTCAGCAGCATCCCTCCATCTGGAGCTCGGCCCCACCGCTGCAGCTGTACAAGTCAAAGATTTATGATAAACCAGCTCATCTGTATGAATGAGCAAAGGTATTTATTCAGGGGATGCGAACATCAAAGATGGGGGATTATACAGTAACACACTCTTTGTACACAGTGCATTGGGAAAGTATTCAGATCCCTTGACTTTTTCCACATTTTTCCCCTCACCAATCTACACACAATGCCCCATAATGACAAAGCAAAACCAGATTTTTTTTAAATGGTTCAAATCAAATCAAATCAAATGTTATTTGTCACATACACATGGTTAGCAGATGTTAATGCGAGTGTAGCAAAATTCTTGTGCTTCTAGTTCCGACAATGCAGTAATAACCAACAAGTAATCTAGCTAACAATTCCAAAACTACTACCTTATAGACACAAGTGTAAGGGGATAAAGAATATGTACATAAAGATATATGAATGAGTGTAGGACAGAGCGGCATAGGCAAGATACAGTAGATGGTATCGAGTACAGTATATACATATGAGATGAGTATGTAAACAAAGTGGCATAGTTAAAGTGGCTAGTGATACATGTATTACATAAAGATGCAGTAGATGATATAGAGTACAGTATATACGTATACATATAAGATGAGTAATGTAGGGTATGTAACATTATATTAGGTAGCATTGTTTGAATGTTTGCAAACGTATGAAACATCTAAATATCACATTTACATAAGTATTGAGACACGTTACTCAGTACTTTGTTGAAGCATCTTTGGTGAAGCACCTTTCACTACAAGCTAGGTACACCTGTATTTGGGGAGTTTCTCCCATTCTTCTCTGCAGATCCTCTCAAGCTCTATCAGGTTGGATGGGGAGCGTCGCTACACAGCTATTTTCAGTTCTCTCCAGAGATGTTTGATCGGGTTGAAGTTCGGGTTTTGGCTAGGCCAGTCAAGAACATTCAGAGACTTGTCCCGAAGCCACTCCTGTGTTGTGTTGGCTGTGTGCTTAGGGTCGTTGTCCAGTTGGAAGTTGAACCTGGAGCAGGTTTACATCAAGGATCTATCTGTACTTTGCTCTGTTCATCTTTCCCTCAATCCTGCCTAGTCTCACAGTCCCTGCCGCTGAAAAAACATCCCCACAGCATGACGCTGACAACACCATGCTTCACCGTAGGGATGGTGCCAGGTTTCCTCCAGATGTGACGCTTGGCCTTCAGGCCAGAGAATCTTGTTTCTCATGGTCTGAGTCCGTTAGTTGCCTTTTGGCAAACCCTTAGTGGGCTGTCATGTGCCTTTTACTGAGGAGTGGCTTCCATCTTTCCACTCTACCATAAAGGCCATATTGGTGGAGCTCTGTCAGTGACCATTGGGTTCTTGGTCACCTCCTTGACCAACGCCCTTCTCATCTGATTACTCAAATTGGCCTGGCGGCCAGCTCAAGGAAGAGTCTTGGTGGTTTAATAATGGAGGCCACTGTGTTCTTAGGGACCTTCAATGCTGCAGAAATTCTTTAGTACCCTTCCCCAGATCTGTGCCTTGACACAATCCTGTCTCGAACCTCTACGGACAATTCCTTCAACCTCATGGCTTGGTGTTTGCTCTGACATGCACTGTCAACTGTGGGACCATATATAGACAGTTGTGTGCCTATCCAAATCATGTCCAATCAATTGAAAATACCATAGGTGGACTCCAAGTTATAGATGCATCTCAAGGATGATCAATGGAAACAGGATGCACCAATGTAAAGTCTGATAGCAAAGGGTCTGAATACTTATGTAAATAATAAGTACATTTGTAAAAAAAAAAATGTAAACCTGTTTTTGCTTTGTCATTATGGGGTATTGTGTGTAGATTGATGGAAAAAAATATTTAATCCATTTTACAGTAAGGCTGTAACGTAACAAAATGTGGAAAAAGTCAAGGGGTCTGAATACTTTCCCGAATGCACTGTATGATAGAGATGTAGAGATTTGAGTGGAGTGTTTGTTTTTGCTGTGTGTTCAGTATCTCATATTTTTATATGTCTATCAACCTCATACAGCCTAAGAAGATAAAACTAGTCATGAATTTAAATGAGATCACAGTAATACTATTTACTTAAATAGACCAGTGGAGGTTCCTCAGAGGAGGAAGGGGAGGACCATCCTTCTCAATGAATTTCATTGTTTTCTTAATTACAATAATTTTTTGATAAAACTATACTAAATATAATCACACCAAACAATTGATTAAAACACACTAATTTGCAATGAAGGTCTACAGTAGCCTCAACAGCATTGTGTAGGGTAGCAACATGCTGTATCTGCAGGACAGCTAGCTTCGGTCCTCCTCTGGCTACATTGACTTCAATTCAAAACCTAGGAGGCTCATGGAGCTCACCCCCTTCCATAAACGTACACAGTAACTATGACAACTTCCAGCGGAGAACAACTGAGATGTGTAGTCCAAAGGAAGCAATGAGTGGATCCGATCCTGGTTAAACTTGTGACTAGGCTACAAAGCACGCTTTTAAATACAACAAAACAAACGGAGTAAAGACGCTTCGGAACTGAGGGTTGAACACATCCTCATTCACATCTCCATCACAACCCCACTTTTGCGCAGCTGATGCTGGATATTTATTTGGGAATTATAGGGGAAGCGCCCTATTGGAAGGAGAAGCACTGAGATTGTTCAGACAAATGCAGGTCCGTCACACACCCCCTCTCCTGGAAAAATCCGACCATTGCCCTGGAAGGCACATCTTGGTCTGGGAAACTGAGAAAAGTCTTCTCATCACTTTCCTCTTCAAAGATATCCGGGATTTTGCAGTGCTCAGTCTCCTCCAATTCCTCAGCCAAGGCCTTAAGGCGTGAGACATGGACAACGATCATATCTTCACCTGTGTCCTCTTCTACCCCTGGTAGTTCAGAGGGTCCACAATCCTATATGGTCCTTGCCATTTAGACGCGATTTTGGCCGAGAAGAATTGTTCAGCTTTTGAGTAAGGATGAGAGCGAAGCCACACCCGATCACTAACCTGGAACTGCATGTCTCATCTCTTCTTATCTTAATTTCTCTTCTGCTTGAGTCGGGCCTGGTTCATGTTCTTTGAGACAAGAGCTCTCAAGTCGTGGAGATGGACTACCTGGTCATAGCAGAGTCTGAAGTAACCTCCTGGGGCTGTAGCACCATATCCAAGGGTTCTCGGAGGGGACAACTCAGTTTCAGCTCTGCGTGGTTGAATCCCGTGGACTCTTCCACAGCAGAATTCAGGGCAAATCAAAACTTGTGAAGGTGTTTGTCCCAGTGTTTGTGCTGGGTCCCTACATAGGAAGTAGCCATTGTCTTCAATGTTCGATTTACTCTCTCAGTGAGTTTGGTCTGTGGGTGATAGGCCGTGGTCAACTTCTGTCTCAGGTTCCATCTTTGCCAGGTCTCCTCAAAGAGATCAGAAACTAATTGGGAACCTCGGTCAGACAGGATGTAATCAGGCACTCCTCAGCGAGTCAGGATCTCTATCGTGAGGATGTTAGAGATGGTCCTCGTGGTGGCCTGATGCAGGGCAAAGAGCTCCACCCACTTGGAATAGTAGTAATCAACAAAAACAAGCATGTACACATTCTGATTGGAGCTTCTAGGAAATGGACCCGTCAAATCCACTCCTAACATTTCGGGTAACCACAGTTTGCTGCAACTTGCCAGCAGGCTTTCTACCTTCTGGTTTGTACATTTGACAAACCTGACAGTTTCGGATGTGTGACTTCACATCCATGCTCAGATGTGGCCAGTACAGAAATGCTTGCAACCGCTTGTAGGTTTGGAACCTGCCCAAATCATCAGCTAACGGGTCTTCATGGAAATGTTGCAGCAGTTGAAGGCGTAGAGGTTCAGGTATGTACAATTGGTAGAGTGTTCTGTGAGGTAGTTGTACAACTCAGTAGACTTTGTCTTCAATGATGGTCAGCTTTGTGGTAGGATTGACCATCTTTTCTCCATTTTCCAGGATAGTCTGGTACAAAGCCTGTACTTCTGGATCATCCTATTGGGCTTTCCAAATGGCCTCATCAGAGATGGGAAAGTCAGTTTTGGGTGAGTCTCGACTGCCAGACAGGACAGTAGCACATGTAAGATGAGGGCCACTATTACCACCAGCAGGAGCTCTGGATAAGTTGCCTGGAAAAGTGTTTTATTTTCCTTTCCTGTATTCTACTGCAAAGGTGAACTCTTGCAACCGTAGAGCCCATGTGATGAGTCTGGTGCTTGGTTTGTTGGTCTTGAACACCCACACAAGGGAGGAATGGTCAGTGGCCACAGTGAAGTGCCTTCCCTCCAGGTAGTATCTCCACGTTTCCAAAGCCCAGACAACTGCGAGGCAATCTTGCTCGGTTGGGGAGTAGTTCCGTTCTGCTCCATTCAAATGTTAGACTGGCGAACACTAGCACTTCTTCAGTGCCAAGTCCAGTCTGTTGGACTAGGACAGCACCAAGTCCAACATCACTTGCATCGGTGTAAACAACAAAAGGGCAGTCAAAGTTGGGATGACCCAAAACAGGAGGTGTGTCAAGGTGTTGTTTCAGGGTTTCAAAGGAGGTCTGGCACTCTGCCATCCATCGAACCTGGGAGAAGTTTAACACAAACCTATGGTACCATCCAGCCATCCCAGAAACCGTTGAATGGCTTTGAGTGGGATTGAGACAGGGAAGTCTTGTACAGCCTTGGTCTTTTCAGCATCCACATAAATGCCGTCAAAAGACACAATATGGCCAAGGAACATCAGGGAGGTTTGGCAGAAGTTGCCCTTCTTCATGTTCAATGTCAAACCAGCTTATCTTAGCTTGTCCAACACTGCTTGAAGATCTAGAAAGTGTTGTTCTCTTGTCTGGGAGTAGATAATTATGTCGTCCAGGTAGACGAAACAGATCTTCCCTTTGACCTCACCTAACGCAATCTCCATGAGTCTTTAGAAAGTGGCAGGTGCATTCTTTAATCCAAAAGGCATCACCTTCAAGGAAAACAAGCCCTCAGCACAGACAAAAGCAGTCTTGTCCTTGCTTTCCTGGTCCAGCTCAACCTGCCAATAGCCACTATTGAGGTCAAGGCTAGTGAACACAACATCGCCAGACAATGACTCCAGGATCTCTTGGATGGTAGGAAGAGGATAAGCATCAGTCTGGGAAACATTGTTGGTCTTCCTATAGTCCACACAAAATCTAAGACCACCGGTCTTTTTTTTTTATGAGAACAACAGGAGCAGCCCAGGGAGAGGAGGAACATTCAATTATAACTTGTGTCTACATATCATTAATGAGTCCCTTTTGGATGATTAGCGTCGCTGGGGACAAACAATATGGTTTCTGCTTCTGCATTTCCTGTGTAGGGAATATTTTGTGATTCAGGATCCCGGTGTGTCCCAGCTTTGAAGTACATACATCAGCATTATTCTGCAGCTGTTCCAACAGCCTTAGCTAATTTGGCTGTTCCAACAGCCTTAACTCCTCTGGCTGTTCCAACAGCCTTAACTCCCCTGGCTGTTCCAACAGCCTTAACTCCCCTGGCTGTTCCAACAGCCTTAACTCCTCTGGCTGTTCCAGCTGAGCTCTTCTCACAGCCTGTAAAAGGAGATCGTCAGAAGTTTTAACAAAGGTTAGTGGTACCGGAGCAACGGCAGAGAAGACTGCCACATTTGGACCCCAATCATGTAACTTCGTAGCTTCTGATTGGAAGAAATACTTCTCGTTCTGTGTGGAAACCAGTAGCAATTGTGTACAATATCAATCTGGACACCACTGAAGTACATTAAATCAATTCCCAACACGACAGGAAAAGCAATGTTCTTGATATGTAGAATAACAGAATAAATCATATAGGAACGGTTACACAGGCGGAACTCTACCTCACTCCATCCAAGTGGTCATTTAGCCACACCATCAGCCAGATATAGTGGACCTTCTGTCCACGGCTTCAAATTGTATTGTGGACCTTTAACCTCCTTCCACAGTTTCTCATTGAGCAGTGTGTAGGATGACCCGTTGTCCAGGATGGCTCGTCCTGTCCACAGGCCTATGGACAGGGGTAACACCAGTTGGTGCGGTATTAACTGAAAGGAAGGGGATGTTGACGGGGGGGGCTCTGGTCAAAGCACCCAGAGTAGGATGGTCGTTCCTGTGAAGGGAGTTAGGTGTGTTGGCCTGTTGTGATTTGTGGCTTCTGGAAGGGTTTACTTGATACTGACTTGGACATGTGGCTGAAGAATGTCCCTTTTTGCTACATCTCCAACAGAACATGGGAGGGGTCTTGGCTGGAGACTCTGGCTGTTGTTGATGATCTGGCTTGAGTAACTGTTTGGGTGTCTGTTGCTTTCTCTGTTCATATTACTGTTGGCATTCTCTGTCCTTCTCAAACTGCTGTCCTAGTCGAACCAGTCCATCAACAGTGGTGACCCTTTCTCTGAGTTGACTGGCTACTAGAGGGTTGATGTTCTTCAAGATCAACTTAATGACCTCTTCCTCCTCAATGCCAGGTTTACACCTTCTGCACAGGGAGTGGTAACCGTATGCAGAGTCACGGATACTCTTTTTCTTTCTTTGCACTCGATTCCTGACACTGTCTGCCAGCTCATTGGTGTAGTCCTCAGACAGAAATGCAGAGGAAAACTTCAACGTCAGCCCAGAAGGTAGTGATGAGATGTGTCACATCCCACCAGTCTTGAGCTGTCCCATGCAATACATTCCTTAATGTGGCAAGGAGTTCTTTGTCAGCCAGGGGATTGAGGGCAAGAAAGTCAAAACATCTTTCCAGATACATTAGCGGATCAGGACTGTCATCCTTTTCCCCAAAGGTGGGAAATTGCAATTTAATGGGCATCGTGATGTCTTCTCAAATCACCATGAACAAGAGAGCTAGGAAGGATTGAGGAAGTAGAGGGTTACAGAGTTATCAGACCATGAAAATGAACACCAGGATGCATGGTGGATTGCATCCTGCAAGGGGTGGCTGAAGCATGGCATTGTCGTGGCTGTTCTGAGGTGCCAGCTTGGCCCTCAGTGGTCTGAACAGAAGTGGACACCAGAGAAGCTCTGGGCAAGGAGTTGTGCCTAATGGAGGCCATGTCAACAGAAACGTCATCCAACATTTTACCACATTTAGAGAGCTCTGTCTGCAAGTGGTCTATAGTGTTAACTAGAAGAGAAAAAAACTGAATTCCTTGAGTGTGGTGATGTTGCAGGCGCCACTGGAGAATGGCAGTGAGTTGGTTTCGTTGGTAGTAAAACTGCTTGTCCATGGCACCAGTAATTTCTCGTCTTCCACTCTCACTGAGCTCTGTCAGCGTGTGGGTTAGAGTGCTCAGTGAGTCTCTGAATTCCATTGCACTCTGTTGTTTCGCTTCACTCAGACATTTGAATTTATGGTGTATTCGATTTTGGAGATGTTGTTGAGTCCGACGAATATCATAGATGTCACCTTGAAGTTGTAAGACTAAAACCTCTGGAGATAAACCAGACAATGGAGGAAGGTTGGGTGTCAGAGGGAGGGCTAGCTCAGTACTTCCACACAGATCCATGTCAATAAGTGAGTTACCAGTTAGACCTCTTGTGGCCTGTGGTCCGGACCGAGCCTTCAGATTCCAGGGGGTCTGGCCCAAATCAACTCCATTATCTCCATTCACATTATGATTTGTATTGTCAGCTTGATGATCAGAATGACCCTGTGTATTCCCATTGGCAGGTATGAAATTGATGAGAACATTTTCTTGGGGTGAATCCGTTGTTTTAATTCCACACAAAATATTTGCTTTGGTTAGTTCTCAATGTTGAAGGTCCCATCTGGGGTGTCATTTTTTATGTAACGGATTTGACTTGAGGTTATTGTTTAGGGGTGCCAGGTAGGTTGACCAGAGAATGTATTGATTTCTCCTTTTGGTTTGGGAGGAAATGAGTCCCGTCTGGTCAGTCAAGTCTACACCAATACAAAGGACTCATAAAAGTCAGGATGGACATACACTTTTTATATACCCTTAAAACATTGGAAATAACTTCAAAACAACTGTATTCTTTTAAGTGGGTTGTATTACCAACATGAATTATCACACACATAATAATATAACAAATAATGAGCTCTGGTTCCTCCAGAAAAGTCCCTTACTTCAGGCCTTAAAGAGTCCAGCCCGGTAAATGAGTTCAGTGAACTCAAGCGACCTTAGTTACGCAATGTTTGTCCATTCATAAAGTGTAGTGTAAACCCAGTCTCAATAATACACTCAAATATCAACTATTTTACCACACAACCATAAATAATTTCACATCTCAATAAGTCTTAAATCATCACGGTATACATCACTCTAAAACAAATTAAATATAGTATGCAAAATAGTTGCAGTCAATCTGTCAGTCAGAGAATCCAATCCGCCAACAAATCTCCAGCAGAGAAAGGCCACGAAGAACCAGCGGAGAACAACTGAGATGTGTAGTCCAAAGGAAGCAATGAGTGGATCCCATCCTGGTTAAACTTGCGACTAGGCTACAAAGCACACTTTTAAATACAACAAAACAAACAGAGTAAAGACGCTTCAGAACTGAGGGTTGAACATATCCTCATTTGAGTCTCTATCACAACCCCACTTTTGTGCAGCTGATGCTGGCTATTTAATTGGGGATTAAAGGGGAAGCGCCCTATTGGAATGAGAAGCACTGAGACGGTTCAGACATTCAGGTCCGTCACAAACTGCTTAGTGACTATACACTGTAAAGTTACAGCATGATTGTAGTGGGTTTACTAACAAGTTAATTCTATTAGCGCTGTTGACTATGACGTTACTTCAGCTAATATGCTGACAACAATGTAGGTTGTGTGTAGCGGTTATGATGTGTTTTGGCTTGGAAAGATTTTTACACCTGGTCACATATAGCTTATGTGTTGTGCATTGAAGTCCACAAGTGAAGGAACAATGTAAGAGGAGGAGTGCGCATAGATGCGAGAAGGAATACAACGTGGCTGCTATGAAAGTGAACTGTGTATACGCGTGATCAGGGGTGTATTCATGCTGCCGATTCTGTTGAAAAAGGTTTCTTAAACGGAAGCAAACGGAACAAAACGGGGATAAACAAACCTACATTTGTCCAATAGAAACTCTCATTTGCAACTGTTGGACTAATGATTACACCCTAGATCAGCTAGATGCAGGCAAGAGTGTGCAAGGCGGTATTTATGACTTCTGCCAATATCAGATATGTCTATGTCCTGGGAAGTTTTCATGTTACTTACAACCTCATGCTAATAGCATTAGCCTATGTTAGCCCAACAGTCCAGTGGAAAGGACACCAATCCCGAAAAAGTTTTGATGTGTCACGGTCACCTTGATTGCTCAAAATTCTCTTGATCTGTGAACCTACGTTGTAAACTTTCATTCATAGGCTAGGTTGTAGCAACCTCATGATGGGTACAGGGAAAAATGTTGTATCATGTAGTAGCCTTAACCTATTGCTGTCACATTGAACTGGGTGAATGGAATATGCTGTAATAGCCATGCTTATGAAAAAAATAATTGTCCTTCCTCATCTTAAATGGCACTGACCATCACTGAAATAGACATATACATATCAGTGTTTAAAAGCACAGTTTTACCACCGACGACTGCCAACTAGGGCTGTAATTCCGACGGAAGTCATAAAGTGGCTTCGTCTCTTCGTCCTACAAAGTCATCAGGATTTATATTTGTTTCCTGGAGTCAGCGAGCATCGTGGTGAAATTTCTGTCTCCCGGACACTAAGTGGAGGGGGGGAGTAATTAGTGAAATGGACCGCTCTGTTTCCTGTTTGAGCGTGTTTGGAGAGTGTTCTGAAGGCAGGAGAGGACAGAACAACTTCAGACTCAGACTAACAGTGACTTTCACACACTGTTCAAGGGTACCCCCCCCCCCAAAAAAAAATTGTCCTTAGAAGAGTCCTCCCTTAAAGTGTCCAACTCACTCAGATTAATTAACTGAAATGTGCTGTAGTGTTAAGAAGGATTTAATTCAGTTAGGCATTTACATTTTTGTAATTTACCATGCGCTCTTATCCAGAGCAACTTACAGTAGTGTGTGCATACATTTACATACTTTGTTTTGTACTTTTTGGACCAAATACAACCTTCAGGAAACAAAATTGCTTCAGTGAAGAGTAATAATTACTTTTCATAATATTCCTATTCTTTGTCCCAGGGGCATCTACACTGAAGAAAAGTACATTATGTCGGGACTAAATCAAATCATATCAAATCTGACTAGGGTATAATATGAGACAAAACATGTAATGTCCTCTCTCCCTGTCCACTCAGGCTGGTATGATGGTGGACGCCCTTCTGAAGGAGCTGACCCCCCACCATGTCCGTCATCTTCATCTGAGCCATCTACATGGACAAGCAGGAAGTGAGTAAAGTCTACCAGTGTCCCGTCTAGAAGACCAGACAGAGGAACCACACTCTTAGAATAAACGGTTCCAAAAGGGTTCGTCGGCTCTCGCCATAGGAGAACCCCTTTTGGTTCCAGGTAGAACCCTTTCGGGTTCCGTGTAGAAAGGGTTCTACATGGAACCCAAAAGGGTTGTACCTGCAATCAAAAAGGGTTCTTCAAAGGGTTCTCCTATGGGGAGAGCCGACGAACCCTTTAAGGTTCTAGATAGCACCTTTATTTCTGAGTGCACCTACGTATGGACCTTTAACCTCAAGACCCAAGAGAACCCCTCCAAGTGGACCCTTTATTTCTGAGTGCACCTACGTATGGACCTTTAACCTCAAGACCCAAGAGAACCCCTCCAAGTGGACCCTAGCTGGAGTGGCTCTGCTACTGCAGATTTTAATGCAAAATGTATCTTATATTTAAAAAAGTATATAGTTTTGTAGATCCACAGTTCTAAACATACTGTGACCTTTCAATCAGAGGCCTTCGTCAGACATCAGCTGCCAGTTTCAGGATGTGGTTGAGTTGACTGGCCTTCGTCAGACATCATCTTGCCAGCCAGTTTCAGGATGTGGTCGAGTTGACTGGCCTTCGTCAGACATCATCTTGCCAGTTTCAGGATGTAGTCGAGTTGACTGGCCTTCGTCAGACATCATCTGCCAGTTTCAGGATGTGGTCGAGTTGACTGGCCTTCATCAGACATCATCTGCCAGTTTCAGGATGTGGTCGAGTTGACTGGCCTTCGTCAGACATCATCTTGCCAGTTTCAGGATGTGGTCGAGTTGACTGGCCTCCGTCAGACATAATCTTACCAGCCAGTTTCAGGATGTGGTCGAGTTGACTGGCCTCCGTCAGACATAATCTTACCAGCCAGTTTCAGGATGTGGTCGAGTTGACTGGCCTTCGTCAGGCATCATCTTACCAGTTTCAGGATGTGGTCGAGTTGACTGACCTTCGTCAGACATAATCTTGCCAGCCAGTTTCAGGATGTGGTCGAGTTGACTGACCTTCGTCAGACATAATCTTACCAGCCAGTTTCAGGATGTGGTCGAGTTGACTGGCCTTCGTCAGACATAATCTTACCAGCCAGTTTCAGGATGTGGTCGAGTTGACTGGCCTTCGTCAGACATAATCTTGCCAGTTTCAGGATGTGGTCGAGTTGACTGGCCTTCGTCAGACATAATCTTGCCAGTTTCAGGATGTGGTCGAGTTGACTGGCCTCCGTCAGACATAATCTTGCCAGCCAGTTTCAGGATGTGGTTGAGTTGACTGGCCTTCGTCAGACATAATCTTATCAGCCAGTTTCAGGATGTGGTCGAGTTGACTGACCTTCGTCAGACATAATCTTGCCAGTTTCAGGATGTGGTCGAGTTGACTGGCCTTCGTCAGACATAATCTTACCAGTTTCAGGATGTGGTCGAGTTGACTGGCCTTCGTCAGACATAATCTTGCCAGCCAGTTTCAGGATGTGGTCGAGTTGACTGGCCTTCGTCAGACATGATCTTATCAGCCAGTTTCAGGATGTGGTCGAGTTGACTGACCTTCGTCAGACATAATCTTGCCAGTTTCAGGATGTGGTAATCTTGAGTTGGACTGGCCTTCATCAGACATAATCTTGCCAGTTTCAGGATGTGGTCGAGTTGACTGGCCTTCGTCAGACATAATCTTGCCAGTTTCAGGATGTGGTCGTTGAGGCCTTGACATAATCTTGGTTTCAGGATGTGGTCTTGACTGGCCTCAGACATAATCTTGCCAGTTTCAGGATGTGGTCGAGTTGACTGGCCTTCGTCAGACATAATCTTGCCAGTTTCAGGATGTGGTCGAGTTGACTGGCCTTCGTCAGACATAATCTTGCCAGCCAGTTTCAGGATGTGGTCGAGTTGACTGGCCTTCGTCAGACATAATCTTGCCAGCCAGTTTCAGGATGTGGTCGAGTTGACTGGCCTTCGTCAGACATAATCTTACCAGTTTCAGGATGTGGTCGAGTTGACTGGCCTTCGTCAGACATAATCTTACCAGTTTCAGGATGTGGTCGAGTTGACTGACCTTCGTCAGACAAAATCTTGCCAGTTTCAGGATGTGGTCGAGTTGACTGACCTTCGTCAGACATAATCTTGCCAGTTTCAGGATGTGGTCGAGTTGACTGGCCTTCGTCAGACATAATCTTGCCAGTTTCAGGATGTGGTCGAGTTGACTGGCCTTCGTCAGATATAATCTTACCAGTTTCAGGATGTGGTCGAGTTGACTGACCTTCGTCAGACATAATCTTACCAGCCAGTTTCATGATGTGGTCGAGTTGACTGGCCTTCGTCAGACATAATCTTGCCAGTTTCAGGATGTGGTCGAGTTGACTGGCCTTCGTCAGACATAATCTTGCCAGCCAGTTTCAGGATGTGGTCGAGTTGACTGGCCTTCGTCAGACATAATCTTGCCAGTTTCAGGATGTGGTCGAGTTGACTGGCCTTCGTCAGACATAATCTTGCCAGCCAGTTTCAGGATGTGGTCGAGTTGACTGGCCTTCGTCAGACATAATCTTGCCAACCAGTTTCAGGATGTGGTCGAGTTGACTGACCTTTTTTTCTTAGCACATAAACATTAACCCAACTAGCAAACTGTACAGCACACTTATCAGAAAGTCTTTATATATTTTTTTGTTGTTGTTACTATTTGAGTTCTAGTTTGATCTCACCTGTCGAAATGAGGACATTTTCCTGTCGAAATGAGGAAAGTGAGAATTGTGAAAATAAATATAGATCTAAATCCTAAATCTAAATGTATCTAAATCCTATCCTACGTGCCTGAAGATAAACCCTGCACCAAATAGATATCTTTGTCTTGTAATAAGTCAATCAGTATAATCATGTATTAAAAAACATGTTATAGACCAACTCTGGCTCTCTCATATTGTAGTCTCTTATTTTTTTTAAACAGCACTTTTGTAGAATAAAGACGTTCATATTTAACCATTTAAGAGTGCAATGAGGTGTTTGGTGTTCACTGCTTTCCCCCCCCATTTCCAACATCTGCTCTACTCTGCTGTCGCTCCCTCTACCTCACTTTTCCAGTTTCAAAGCCATCAGTCTTTTCTTCCAACACAGGCTTCGTCTCTCCTCTTCCCTCCACTTCCATCCTTTCTTCTCCACCTCCCTCCTCTCTCTGAGTTTAAAGAGCTTCCCCAACTATAAAGCTCATTCTGCAGTCTTACAGATACTGTATACCCTTCCATTGCACCCAGGCGTGTACAGACTACACACGCACGCACACACGCACACACCATAAAATGGTAATATATGAAGGTCCAGAGAAGAACAGAGGAGGGATGCATTATATGGAGGTGGTGTATAAGTTCTGATGCCTCAGCTGGGATATTTCTCTCTCTCAATTCAATGGGATTTATTGGCATGGGAAACAAATGTTTACATTACCAAAGCAAGTGAAATAGATAATTTAAAAAACTTAAATAATCAATCACAAATGAACAGTAAACATTACACTCACAAGTTTCTCTCTCTCTCTGTCCCCTCTCTGTCTCTCTCTCTCTCTCTCTCTCTCTCTCATTAGCTCTGTCTCCCTGCTGTCCCCATTATCCAGTTATTGGAGGGCCTTAATAATGCACCCTGAGACAGAGAGGCATGAGGAGGGGGTATGAAGAGGGGGAGGGAAATGAAGAAGAAAGCAATGATACAGGGGGAGGCAATCTATGTAGAACTACAAATTACATATTCAGGTAGTGGTATAAAAATACAGTAGATTGTGCCTTTGCCTTTGTGGCGCGTACCGGTATACACAGCACAGATGGTGCGTGGGACACAGGAGAAATGATTACCCTCTTTTAAGCTTAGAAGAAATATTTCAGAGTGCTTTTGAAGCACTGAGCTTTTGTAGACTTTTTCCATAAGAGAACATAGTACCGTGTACAGTGTGAGATGAAGTAGGATTTGAACTTCTCTTTGGACCAAAGGGAAAGTACACACCTACCTGCCCTCAAACAAGACTTCATGTACAGCATAATAACCTGTAGTAACTCATGAATTATAGCTCCTGAAATGGTACGGATGGGTTTCCGCAGTTGCGGGTTACAAACCATAAGTCTTTAAAGGACAAAAACAACATGGGCAATCATATTTCAATATTTATGGGTAATAGGGAGAGCTTCTGGCATGGAACTGTGTGGGTTTGGTTGGGGAAGAATCTATCAAAAGGGGATCCTGCTCAGAATGCCAAAGAAGGTAGCTTTAATCATCTTCTTAGCAAGACATCAGTCGGTTGCTAAGTTACAAGTCAGTCCTGAGAAACTGTTAATGTGAAACGCTTGCGATGGTTTGCTGTGTATATTATGAAAGCACGCAGCATACTAATTTTGAGGAAATGGCTGCAGTTCTTTACTTGCCTTTGGTAATGACAGGGATCATATGTTCTACTCCCTAGATCTATTTGTCCCTTGACCCAGGGCCTTTTACAATCATTCATACATTATCTTGAGACATGCAGAATGTAATCAGGAGTTGAAAGTTACCTCCTCCAGCACTACATCCTCACAATCAGACAATGTAGTAGTGGGTAATGAAGAATCAAAGTTATTGTGTACCCCAATAATACCCCAAGCAATGTTGTCACCTTTTCAACTTTCAAAAACCAGACCGTTTCCCCTCACTCACCTCCTTATTATCCCTACGACGTTAGAAGTTCATCAAAACCGATGTCAGAAATGTGTTTTTCTGGAAAAGAGCTCTGCTAAATGTCTAAAATATAATTGTAAATATTGACTCTCAAATGCCAAACCTTTGGTTTTAGGCTAATGCATGATTTCTTGTTCATTTGGATGCTGGGATTCATGGCCATCGGTCTAATTCAAGTGCATGAACATCTAAGTTGGCTGCATGGGATTTGTTGGGTTATAGTCAGGTGTGGTTTCGTAGTATCCAATTGCAGAGTCCATGATATGGTAACCCAATGAGCCTCTTGTGGATTTGACAGCTTTAAAATGTCTTCGGGATCGGTGTCCCGTCCATGGGATGGTTGAGCTAACGTAGGCTAATGTGATTAGCATGAGGATGAAAGTAACAGTAAGAACATTTCCCAGGACATAGACATATGTGATATTGGCAGAAAGCTTATATTCTTGTTAATCTAACTACACTGTCCAATTTACAGTAGCTATTACAGTGTGAAAGAATACCATGCTATTGTTTGAGGAGAGTGGACAATTTGAACATGAAAAGTTATTAAAAAACTAATTAGGCACATTTGGGCAGTCTGATACAAAATGCTGAAATGCAATGGTTAATTGGATCAGTCTAAAACGTTGCACATACACTGTTGCCATCTTGTGGCCAATATGTAAATTGCACCTGTGCTGGAATAATACATTATAGCCTTTCTCTTGCATTTCAAAGATGATGGTACAAAAAAATACAATAGAACGGTTGTTTTTTTCTTTGTATTATCTTTTACCAGATCTAATGTGTTATATTCTCCTACATTCCTTTCACATTTCCACAAACTTCAAAGTGTTTCCTTTCAAATGGTACCAAGGGCCTGAGCTACAGGCGGTTAGATTTGGGTATGTCATTTTAGATGAACATTTAAAAAAGGGCAGATCCTTTTAATGCAGTTCCACCTCCAACACCCCCAAATCAACATTATGCATATGTCAATCTGATTGAATCCAGCCCTTAAACTGTGTTCAAATTGGCAGTTTGAAGTGAATCAAATCAAATTTGGGGGCTTATCTGGTTCGAATCTGTTCATTTTCCTACAGCCCGAACAGCCAAAAAAGCACATGGAATTGGATATTTCAAGCCACATTTCAAAACACCTTCGTTGGTGGTTTGATGTCAGATAGAAATCTGATTCCTGGCCATGTGACATGCCTGAACGGTCAAATTAGACTTATTTGGTGTAACGGCTGTCTTCCTCCCCCGAAGATGAGGAGGAGTAGTAAGGATCGGAGGACCAATCTGCAGCGTGGTACATGTTCATGCTCTTTATTAAAACAAGCGAACACTGAAACAAAACAATAAACGACACGTGAAATATCCAACTGAAAAAGTTCAGTGTGGAATACACACAGAAAATAAACACCCACGAAACACAAGTGGGAAAAGGCTACCTAGATATGATTCTCAATCAGAGACAACTAACGACACCTGCCCCTGATTGAGAACCATACCAGGCCAAACGTAAACACAACATAGAAACGGAACATAGACAAAGACAAATCAAAAGAACTAAGTTCAGAACGTGACAGTACCTCCCCACCCCCCAAAGGTGCGGACTCCGGCCGCAAAACCTGAACCTATAGGGGAGGGTCTGGGTGGGTGTCTGTCCGCGGTGGCGGCTCTGGCGCGGGACGTGGACCCAACTCCACCATAGTCTTTGTCCTCCTCCTCAACCGCATACGTGGCACTTTCGAGCGGCGACCCTCGCCGCCAACCTCGGACTGGGGACCCTAGCAATGGGTCCCGAATGGACAGGAGATTCCGGCAGCACCTGACAGGCGGGAGACTCCAGCAGCGCCGGAGTGAAGGACAACTCCGGCAGCACCGGAGTGACGGGCGATTCCGGCAGCTCCTGGCTGACGGACGACTCTGGCAGCTCCTGACTGATGGGCGACTCTGGCAGCTCCTGACTGACGGGCGGCTCTGGCAGCTCCTGATAGACGGGCGACTCTGGCAGCTCCGGACAGACGGGAGACTCTGGCAGCTCCGGACAGACGGGAGACTCTGGCAGCTCAGGACAGACGGGGGACTCTGGCAGCTCAGGACAAACGTGAGACTCTGGCAGCCCTGGACAGAAGGAAGACTCTGGCAGTGCTGGGCAGAAGGAAGACTCTGGAGGGAGGAGACGGAGAGACAGCCTGGTACAGGGAGCTGCCACCGGAGGGCTGGTATGTGGAGGTGGCACCGGATAGACCGGACCGTGAAGGCGCACTGGAGGTCTCGAGCACCGAGCCTGCCCAACCCTACCTGGCTGAATGCTCCCCGTAGCCAGGCCAGTGAGGCGAGGTGGAATAGCCCGCACTGGGCTGTGCTGGCGAACCGGGGACACCATGTGTAGGGCTGGTGTCAGTTGAGGATGCCTGATCATTCTTTAAAAGTAACTTCCTCACCATTTTAGATAAGCATGCTCCGTTCAAAAAATGAGGAACCAAGAACAGATACAGCCCTTGGTTCACTCCAGACCTGACTGCCCTCGACCAGCACAAAAACATCCTGTGGCGGACTGCAATAGCATCGAATAGCCCCCGTGATATGCAACTGTTCAGGGAAGTCAGGAACCAATACACGCAGTCAGTCAGGAAAGCTAAGGCCAGCTTCTTCAGGCAGAAGTTTGCATCCTGTAGCTCCAACTCCAAAAAGTTCTGGGACACTGTGAAGTCCATGGAGAACAAGAGCACCTCCTCCCAGCTGCCCACTGCACTGAGGCTAGGTAACACGGTCTCCACCGATAAATCCACGATTATCGAAAGCTTCAATAAGCACTTCTCAACGGCTGGCCATGCCTTCCGCCTGGCTACTCCAACCTCGGCCAACAGCTCCGCCCCCCCCGCAGCTCCTCGCCCAAGCCTCTCCACATTCTCCTTTACCCAAATCCAGATAGCAGATGTTCTGAAAGAGCTGCAAAACCTAGACCCGTACAAATCAGCTGGGCTTGACAATCTGGACCCTCTATTTCTGAAACTATCTGCCGCCATTGTCGCAACCCCTATTACCAGCCTGTTCAACCTCTCTTTCATATCGTCTGAGATCCCCAAGGATTGGGAAAGCTGCCGCAGTCATCCCCCTCTTCAAAGGGGGAGACACCCTGGACCCAAACTGCTATAGACCTATATCCATCCTGCCCTGCCTATCTAAGGTCTTCGAAAGCCAAGTCAACAAACAGGTCACTGACCATCTCGAATCCCACCGTACCTTCTCCGCTGTGCAATCTGGTTTCCGAGCCGGTCACGGGTGCACCTCAGCCACGCTCAAGGTACTAAACGATATCATAACCGCCATCGATAAAAGACAGTACTGTGCAGCCGTCTTCATCGACCTCACCAAGGCTTTCGACTCTGTCAATCACCATATTCTTATCGGCAGACTCAATAGCCTCGGTTTCTCGGATGACTGCCTTGCCTGGTTCACCAATTACTTTGCAGACAGAGTTCAGTGTGTCAAATCGGAGGGCATGCTGTCCGGTCCTCTGGCAGTCTCTATGGGGGTGCCACAGGGTTCAATTCTCGGGCCGACTCTTTTCTCTGTATATATCAATGATGTTGCTCTTGCTGCGGGCGATTCCCTGATCCACCTCTACGCAGACGACACCATTCTATATACTTTCGGCCCGTCATTGGACACTGTGCTATCTAACCTCCAAACGAGCTTCAATGCCATACAGCACTCCTTCCGTGGCCTCCAACTGCTCTTAAACGCGAGTAAAACCAAATGCATGCTTTTCAACCGATCGCTGCCTGCACCCGCATGCCCGACTAGCATCACCACCCTGGATGGTTCCGACCTTGAATATGTGGACATCTATAAGTACCTAGGTGTCTGGCTAGACTGCAAACTCTCCTTCCACACTCACATCAAACATCTCCAATCGAAAATCAAATCAAGAGTCGGCTTTCTATTCCGCAACAAAGCCTCCTTCACTCACGCCGCCAAGCTTACCCTAGTAAAACTGACTATCCTACCGATCCTCGATTTCGGCGATGTCATCTACAAAATGGCTTCCAACACTCTACTCAGCAAACTGGATGCAGTCTATCATAGTGCCATCCGTTTTGTCATCAAAGCACCTTATACCACCCACCACTGCGACTTGTATGCTCTAGTCGGCTGGCCCTCGCTACATATTCGTCGCCAGACCCACTGGCTCCAGGTCATCTACAAGTCCATGCTAGGTAAAGCTCCGCCTTATCTCAGTTCACTGGTCACGATGGCAACACCCATCCGTAGCACACGCTCCAGCAGGTGTATCTCACTGATCATCCCTAAAGCCAACACCTCATTTGGCCGCCTTTCGTTCCAGTACTCTGCTGCCTGTGACTGGAACGAACTGCAAAAATCGCTGAAGTTGGAGACTTTTATCTCCCTCACCAACTTCAAACATCAGCTATCCGAGCAGCTAACCGATCGCTGCAGCTGTACATAGTCTATTGGTAAATAGCCCACCCATTTTCACCTACCTCATTCCCATACTGTTTTTATACTGTTTTTTTATTTTATTTATTTATTTACTTTTCTGCTCTTTTGCACACCAATATCTCTACCTGTACATGACCATCTGATCATTTATCACCCCAGTGTTAATCTGCAAAATTGTATTATTCGCCTACCTCCTCATGCCTTTTGCACACATTGTATATAGACTGCCCATTTTTTTTTCTACTGTGTTATTGACTTGTTAATTGTTTACTCCATGTGTAACTCTGTGTTGTCTGTTCACACTGCTATGCTTTATCTTGGCCAGGTCGCAGTTGCAAATGAGAACTTGTTCTCAACTAGCCTACCTGGTTAAATAAAGGTGAAATAAAAAAAATAAAAAAATGTACCGCGGCCCGAGGAGACGCACTGGAGACCAGATGCGCTGAGCCGGCTTCATGGCACCTGGCTCGATGCCCAACCTAGCCCGGCCGATACGAGTTGCTGCTATGTACTGCACCGGGCTGTGCCTGCGCACCGGGGACACCGTGCACCTCACGGCATAACACGGTGCCTGCCCGGTCCCTCTCTCAATACATTTTTGGGGCTGCCTCTCGGGCTTCCAGCCGCGCTGCCGTGCTGCCTCCTCATACCTCCGCCTCTCGGCTTTCGCTGCCTCCAGCTCAGCCTTGGGGCGGCGATATTCTCCAGCCTGTGCCCAGGGTCCCTTGCCGTCCAGAATCTCCTCCCATGACCAGGAGTCCTGAGATCGCTGCTGCTACCGTAACCACGCTGCTTGGTCTTTTGCTGGTGGGTGTTTCTGTAACGGCTGTCTTCCTCCTCCACCAACGAGGAGGAGTAGTAAGGATCGGAGGACCAATGCGTAGCCGTTGTACGTGTTCATGCTCTTTATTAAAACAAACGAACACTGAAACAAAACAATAAACAATACCTGAAATAACCAACCGAAACAGTGCCGTGTGGAACACACAGACACAGAAAATAAACACCCACAAAACACAAGTGGGAAAAGGCTACCTAGGTATGATTCTCAATCAGAGACAACTAACGACACCTGCCTCTGATTGAGAACCATACCAGGCCAAATGCAAACACAATATAGAAAACGGAACATAGACAACCCACCCAACTCACGTCCTGACCATCCTAAAACAAAGACAAATCAAAGGAACTAAGGTCAGAACGTGACATTTGGCATGTAGTGTTGCTTGCTAGCTACTCTGTTGACAGTTCTACAAGAACATGTGGTAGCCAAATAGCTTGTTAATTGTTTACAAACAAATGAGTGAATATTCTGGAACGCTAAACAGCTAGTTAGCAAGATAGTTGACTGATGTGGCCAAAAAGGACTCGTTTTGAAAGTTGGATCATCTTATCCTTTGAGGCTTTAAAATGGTTCTAACACTATGATTTAGAACATTCAAACTGCGACTGGGAAATGTCCATGGCAGGCGTTGTTATCACCTTAGTTTGATACATAACTTCTGAGTGATAGGAAGCACACACACACCCACCAATCAGCCTACGCCACTGTGCGCACACCCATCGTTACTATGACAACTAGCATAGCCATGTCAGCAAATGACTGCTGTCTGAATTACACACAAATCTGATTTGGTCACAACGTTCTGTTTGAACAGTCAGTATTCCAAAACAGATTTGAAAAACAACACTGATTTGAGCATTAAGGCCTGCAGTGTGAACAAGGCGTTGGTGTGTTTGCTCGCTGGGCTCAGACCTCGGGTAATTAACTCTGACAGAGTTGATGAGCTACTAATTAAATGTGCATCTGGATCTGGCGTCTGTCATAAAACAAACGTCTGTTAGCTGTCTCTCCAATTGGAGGATTATCAAGAGTGCGAGATATTGAGTCTGGAACCTTGTTTTTGAGGCAGATACGGTTGGAATGAAGGATTTAAAAGCAACATTTTCATCGTAGAAGCGATCTATTAAAAATAACATTCCATGTTTATTCCCCAGGTATTTTTCAGTTGATGGCAGTTCCTATTTTTTCCTCAATGAATATGGACTTGAATATTTGGCCTGTTCACATGGACACTTCATGCCTGTTTATTGTAGAGAATAAACATTTTAAATCTTGCTATCATCATCGTATCGCTGTGTATTGAGTTTTAGCTAAGATCCCCACTAAGATGCCAATACAATATGTCAGATCAGAGCCAAAGTAGATGTCAGTCCCTCTCTGGGAGTGGACATCCCGTCAGCTCAACCTTTATTGACTAGTTTGCAGATGGATTAGAGGTAAAAAAAAAAAAAAACTGCAGCAAAGATCCTTCTGAAAGCAGCATTGCACAGATATCCACAACATAGATTGGCATAGGCCTGCGGGTCTTCATGGAGGTGTGTGAAGCAGAGCGGGAACATTTAAAGGACTTCATTATTAAACTAATAGAATTACATGGTCAAAACTCAACAAATATTTTTACTTGGAATACGTGAAATATGGAGATCTATATGTTTCTCACTCATATCCTTCATTGGTTATCATATTTACTGTGTGCCTGGGTTGAGGAGAGGAAGGTGTCAGTTTGTTGTAGGACATGTGAGCGTTTCAGTGGATTGCAGCCCAAACTGGTCTCCTTCTTTGCCCTTCAAACATGACAATAATTCTCTCTGAGGACAGAACAGGAACGACAAAGGAACATGGACAAATATAAAAGCAACGACAGCTTAAACTAAATATTTCAAGAACATAAAAGTCCTCTGTCTGCTCTCAACCTTGTCAGCATTAAAACTGGAGTGAAAGAATGAGAAGTATTGTATTGTGGAACGTTTTCACATGCGGAGACAGTTTGAAAGCTCTCGATTATTTTAAGGAAAGCCTTGTAGTTGGCCTGATTCCCCTTTCTCACAGTGGAGATACCTTCGGTCTCTGTACCCGCTCGCCTGGCCTTCTTAGGTCTACCTTTTCCAGCTGACTCTCCCATCCATAGATTCCCTTTGATTGGATGGGCTGATGGGTTAAGGCGTGTCAAACTCATTCCACTGAGGGCCGAGTGTCTGAGGGTTTTCACTCCTCCCTTGTACTTGATTGATGAATTAAGGTCACTAATTAGTAAGGAACTCCCCACACCTGGTTGCTGTGGGCTTAAATGAAAAGAAAAAACACAATCCTGCAGATGCTAGGCCCTCCATGGAATGAGTTTGACATCCCTGGGTTAGAGGATCGGGTGCAAATTGAAAATATTTTGTATTTGTGGGGGCAGCTTTGTTTGGTGTGAGAATTGGCCTTCGCATCCACAGGAGTTCAATGCATTTCAAGAAGGTCTGAAATAGGTCTGAAATAGGTCTGAAATAGCATTAAAGTCAGAGATATTCATTCAGATGCCAGTGGTAAAGTACTCCGGTTCCCTGCGTCTGTGGCATATTTCTTATCGCGGTTAAGGCTGTCATGTAAAGCTGCCTGTCAGGGTGACATACTGTATGATAGGGATAGATGATGACCCCTGCTGAGAAAAACAAGATGTTGTCGTGAGAAAAAAACTTTATCCTACCTATAATTTGCGTTCCCTTTAATATATAAAATATCACTTGATTGAACATGTACAGGCAAGGAAGCTTTCTTGCCTTCCTTATAAAGTGTCCAAAAAGCCCACCTTCAGCTCTCACTCACAGCCCTTTCAAACTCATGCAGGTATGGATGAGTCGTATGTCAGCTGTACCATTTAACTATATAATAACATACAGTATATCATTTTTCATACACATCAACCACCAGAGCACAAATATAGTTGTTCCAGAATAGTGTTGCCTGTTTTTTTTAAATATGGATGGTTTATTTTGACCCTACTGCAACAACAATTATAATCAGTCACCATGTTGTCAAGCTTATCATAGAAGTCAATGGAACACATTCTACATCCAAATAGGAACAGTGGTATATTTCTTTAATGAACAACACATTCATTCACATTCATTCTCATTCATTCACATTCATTCTCATTCATTCACATTCATTCTCATTCATTCACATTCATTCTCATTCATTCTCATTCATTCACATTCATTCTCATTCATTCACATTCATTCTCATTCATTCACATTCATTCTCATTCATTCTCATTCATTCACATTCATTCTCATTCATTCTCATTCATTCTCATTCATTCTCAATCTACAAACATAGTTATAGTATTCATGTATCCTGTCAAATGCTTGGTTAAGTGGGTTTTCTAGTCTGAACTTATCACGAAACAGTGGTGGTTTACAACTTGTTCAGAATCTACTGAAAACATTAGACAGCCTAATACAAAAGCCAACTGGTACAGACTGGTCCATATTACTGCCTCTAGAATTATAGCTTATTTACAATCATCTACGAACTAGCCATCAGCGACCAAACTTATGAAACAACTGAACAGAAACACAAAATCTCATTAATTGATTGTGCTTTTTAAAACCACTTTTTAAAACCACTTCTTCATTTTTAGAAATGGAACACTTGTCTAACATCGGTTTTGATTGATAGCTATGAGTAAGACTTGAGTTACAAACGGTCGTTTTTATATTTATATATTTATAAAGTTATTACAGGGTCATCCTGGTTATTACAGGGTCATCCTGGTTCCATCACCTGTGGTTGTGTTGTGTCTCTCAACAACAGAAGTTGTGGAGACATTGATCGGATCAGTCCTGGCGTTTTACCAATGCAGTAGAAGTTTCTAGAATAAGAGATGTGTTGGCTGCCTGAGCCTCTCTATTCTCAAATAGCCCATGTCCCCTCATATGAATCACACCCAGATTGTGGTGGACAAGGGTGCTTAGGGCGTAACAGGAATAACAGTAGAGTAGTTTGCCAATTTCACAGCACACTACCACAGCTGACTCAGTCTTAGTGGGGTTTGTGTCTACTGAAGAACTCTAGTCTCTTACAGTACAGTTACCGCTCTTCGATCTGGTGAAGTCTGAAAATGCAAAAAAATGTGAGTGTACCTTTTGTTTGACTTAAAATCATACAATTATCGTCCTGTTATACTCGGCAGTCTTTTCCCATCCCCCCCACACACATACTCCCCCAACACAAAGGGTCGTTGGTTTGATTCCCGCTGGGGCCACCCATACATAAAAATGTATGCAGACAGTAAGTCACTGGATAAAAGTGTCTGTTAAAAGGCGTATATATAAACTAGCGATGAGATGTTAGCATTCTCTGCTGACGCACTCCCAAGCTAGCCGTTAGCATGCTAGCTAGCGTTAAACAGTCACTTCGGTCTTGCTGCCTGTGCGGTAGTGCTGCTGGGGGATGTAGTGGAGCTGCTCCACAGTGTGGGTCCTTCTGGAGGCAAACTGCTGTCTCTTATTAGTCGTGTGGTTCATGACTAGCGTGTTGGAGTGCCCCGCAGCTCCTGCTCCTCCTGCCGCCCCTGCGTTGCTCGGGGCGCTGGGATGGGAGTGCATTTTGGTCATCTTGTAGTGGTCCATGAGCGGTGTCGTGGGCATGAACACATCCGGGTGCGAGATGGCGTGCGACATTGACTTGTCGTTGTTGCCCCGGAAACCGCCGGACGCGCGCTTCAGCGACATCATCATTTTGTCCGGCGAGATCAGAGGATCCTGGGAGTACAGGCGATCTTGGGAGTAGAGGCGGTCTTGGGAGTACAGGCGGTCTTGGGAGAAATGGCGGTCTTTTGGGTACATGTGGTCTTGAGATTGTAACAGCCTGTCCTTGGAGTACATGCGGTCCTTGGAGTACAGCCGGTCCTGGGACATCAGGCGTTCCTGGGACCTCAGCCTCTCGGCAGACAGTAGCTGCTCATCAGACAGGATACGTCCTCCTTGCCGAGTCATCCCTATCCCCTGGTAGTCTGGCTGGGGTTCTCTGTTTGGGGACAGGACCCGGTCCTGGGACATGGCCCTCTGGACACGAGGAGGCCTCTGTCTCCTGGGGGCCTGCTGCGCCTGGGGCTGCTGGGGTGGGGCCTGGGACACCTGGGGCTGGGGGGGCTGGCTCTGGAGCTGCTGCTGCTGCTGGAGGAGGAAAGGGTGAAGATAGTCAACTGTTGATGTATTCAACATCTTCAGACTTTTGCAACTGCGTTAACTAAACAGCACCACTGGGTAAATAAACTGCAGCTTCATATAAATACGTACACTATTCGCTGTTTTTGTATTTTTAACTTGAATACAGTAGATTACCGTATAATGTACAGTAAAATACTATACATTTGTTTTAAAGCACATTGTAAGACCTTTCTGTCATTTCGACAGTAAAACACTGTAGCATGCACAGTAAAATACTTTAAATCTGTTTTACAGTATTAATTATGGTGCTTTGGGAAAATGGGAAAATTGGGAGCAGGGAAAGAGTCTCTGTCTCATGAACATATTTTAATGCCTTGTAAGATGCTATATTTGTTGCAACCGTTAGTTAGTGTGCTGTACCAACTGAAGTGATCTGTGGTAGTGGTTCCCTAATAATTACGTTAGTTAGTGTGCTGTACCAACTGAAGTGATCTGTGGTAGTGGTTCCCTAATAATTACGTTAGTTAGTGTGCTGTACCAACTGAAGTGATCTGTGGTAGTGGTTCCCTAATAATTACGTTAGTTAGTGTGCTGTACCAACTGAAGTGATCTGTGGTAGTGGTTCCCTAATAATTACGTTAGTTAGTGTGCTGTACCAACTGAAGTGATCTGTGGTAGTGGTTCCCTAATAATTACGTTTAGAAGGCAAGTCTCAGCCCTTTAATGGTAAAATGTTTAGTCATGTCATTTTGCTCTGAATGATATACATTTACATTTAAGTCATTTAGCAGACGCTCTTATCCAGAGCGACTTACAAATTGGATATAGAAGTCTTTGTTAAAGGGCAAGTGATATAAAACACAAAATATTAGTTGGTGTAGTGTAATATATAATTAAACATTCATCTATTAGCAATTACTGATTTTATTTTCAATCCAATTCAACGATTCAACAAACAATTCAATGAAAGTACTGTATTGCTGGTTTGCTATATATTTACTTCAGCGTACTGTAAGTTATGGTGCACTAACATATTTTAAAGCGTGATTTGTAAGTGGCTATATTTCTTGTACCCGTTAGTGAGAAAGCTGTACCAATTGAACTGATATGTGGTAGTAGTTCCCTAGCAATGACATGTACAGTATATAGGGAACAGATCAGAGTGGTAGTGGGTCTTCAGCCTTTTAATGGTTGAATATCTACCCATGTCCATATGATCTGTTCTGTCCTGTAATCACATCCAGTTTGGAAGCCTTTGTTCAGGCCTCTAGAAGTGCAAGTGATGTAAAACACCTAGTATTCATTAATAAGCTGTAATATGCTAATTCTTACCGCCAACCCGCTTGCTCTAATCCCTTGTAATTACAGTAAAATACTGTATAAATCATTTTCTTGTGATTTAATATTCACTTTTACTGTGTTTCATTGCTCTGGCATTAATGTGAATATCTCAGTATTGTATTGGCACTATACAGAGATGGTCAGAGATTTATCGTAAGATATCTTGTTGTAATTTCTATTATTTTGAAGAACAATGTATCCCTAACTACAGTAACATTGTCAGTAACGACTACAGATACATTTGATTTACTATGACTGTGATTGGTTTTTTCTTTATCAACCTTGGTGGAATGTAAGTTGCTAAGGACAACGGCACCCGCCGTTTACGTCACCCGCCATAAATGTCCAAAATGTAAAAATGAAAACTTGCAAAGAACACTGGGTAATATGCCGCAGCGTGGGTAATTCCAGTAATATACTGGAAATTAGATTATTGTAACATTTTTGGTACTGTAACATGGATTAACATCAAATGTATTACCGTAGCTGTACTGTAAAATACATTACAGTAACTTACTGGCCAATTGCTGCCAGTAAGTTATTGTATATTTTACAGGAAATGTTTTAAAATGTAGATGCAGTACCTGTTCCTGGTTCATTTTGATGACGTGTAAGGGCAGGGTGCTTCTGGCTGCCAGGTCAGGGAGGTGACGCTTGCGGGTGTAGTAGTCGTCGACGTCTTTATCCGCTGTGGAGAGACAGCAAGACGAAAGACAGAGAATAGGTGGATTAGGAGAGAGAAAGAGGAAGGGAGAAGGTAAAGACAGAGAATAGGTGGATTAGGAGAGAGAAAGAGGAAGGGAGAAGGTAAAGACAGAGAATAGGTGGATTAGGAGAGAGAAAGAGGCAGGGAGAAGGTAAAGAGAGAGAATAGGTGGATTAGGAGAGAGAAAGAGGAAGGGAGAAGGTAAAGACAGAGAATAGGTGGATTAGGAGAGAGAAAGAGGAAGGGAGAAGGTAAAGAGAGAGAATAGGTGGATTAGGAGAGAGAAAGAGGAAGGGAGAAGGTAAAGACAGAGAATAGGTGGATTAGGAGAGAGAAAGAGGAAGGGAGAAGGTAAAGACAGAGAATAGGTGGATTAGGAGAGAGAAAGAGGAAGGGAGAAGGTAAAGACAGAGAATAGGTGGATTAGGAGAGAGAAAGAGGAAGGGAGAAGGTAAAGACAGCGAATAGGTGGATTAGGAGAGAGAAAGAGGAAGGGAGAAGGTAAAGACAGAGAATAGGTGGATTAGGAGAGAGAAAGAGGAAGGGAGAAGGTAAAGACAGAGAATAGGTGGATTAGGAGAGAGAAAGAGGCAGGGAGAAGGTAAAGAGAGAGAATAGGTGGATTAGGAGAGAGAAAGAGGAAGGGAGAAGGTAAAGACAGAGAATAGGTGGATTAGGAGAGAGAAAGAGGAAGGGAGAAGGTAAAGAGAGAGTAGGAGGGAAAGAGAGAGAAATGAAAAACAAAAGAGAATAATAAAGGGTTGCTCAGAGAATAGAGGGTCTGAAGATTGCTCAGAGAATAGAGGGTCTGAAGGTTGCTCAGAGAATAGAGGGTCTGAAGGTTGCTCAGAGAATAGAGGGTCTGAAGGTTGCTCAGAGAATAGAGGGTCTGAAGGTTGCTCAGAGAATAGAGGGACGGAAGGTTGCTCAGAGAATAGAGGGACTGAAGGTTGCTCAGAGAATAGAGGGTCTGGAGGTTGCTCAGAGAATAGAGGGTCTGAAGGTTGCTCAGAGAATAGAGGGTCTGAAGGTTGCTCAGAGAATAGAGGGACTGAAGGTTGCTCAGAGAATAGAGGGTCTGAAGGTTGGTCAGAGAATAGAGGGACTGAAGGTTGTTCAGAGAATAGAGGGTCTGAAGATTGCTCAGAGAATAGAGGGTCTGAAGGTTGCTCAGAGAATAGAGGGTCTGAAGGTTGCTCAGAGAATAGAGGGTCTGAAGGTTGCTCAGAGAATAGAGGGTCTGAAGGTTGCTCAGAGAATAGAGGGACGGAAGGTTGCTCAGAGAATAGAGGGACTGAAGGTTGCTCAGAGAATAGAGGGTCTGGAGGTTGCTCAGAGAATAGAGGGTCTGAAGGTTGCTCAGAGAATAGAGGGTCTGAAGGTTGCTCAGAGAATAGAGGGACTGAAGGTTGCTCAGAGAATAGAGGGTCTGAAGGTTGGTCAGAGAATAGAGGGACTGAAGGTTGTTCAGAGAATAGAGGGTCTGAAGGTTGCTCAGAGAATAGAGGGACTGAAGGTTGCTCATAGAATAGAGGGTCTGAAGGTTGCTCAGAGAATAGAGGGACTGAAGGTTGCTCAGAGACTAGAGGGTCTGAAGGTTGCTCAGAGAATAGAGGGACTGAAGGTTGCTCAGAGACTAGAGGGTCTGAAGGTTGCTCAGAGAATAGAGGGTCTGAAGGTTGCTCAGAGAATAGAGGGACTGAAGGTTGCTCATAGAATAGAGGGTCTGAAGGTTGCTCAGAGAATAGAGGGACTGAAGGTTGCTCAGAGAATAGAGGGACTGAAGGTTGCTCAGAGAATAGAGGGTCTGAAGGTTGCTCAGAGAATAGAGGGACTGAAGGTTGTTCAGAGAATAGAGGGTCTGAAGGTTGCTCAGAGAACAGAGGGACTGAAGGTTGCTCAGAGAACAGAGGGACTGAAGAATCAGAGGATATTAAATGTGATGTACAACCTTTCTAGAATCTCGGCCCCATCTGTGATTCTACCAGTGTTTCTGGCTGAGGGCTTGAACTTTCCAAAGGTTGCGTAAAAGTCTGTAAACAAACCGTGTCATACAGCATGCACTCGACAGAAATGTCATACACAAAGAGGATGCCATTCATGTGAAAATAATTTTAAATGACACCAAAAGTTCTTAAGATGAAAATGCTGCATGTTCATATATTATCAAGCAGAACATGGGATAGTGGTTGTGAACAAGAACAGGTCAGGAAATACACTACATGACCAAAAGTATGTGGACACCTGCTGTTATAACAGCCTCAACTCTTTTGGGAAGGCTTTCCACTAGATGTTGGAACATTGCTCCGCAGGCCAGTCGAGTTCTTCCACACTGATCTCAACAAACCATTACTGTATGGACCTCGCTTTGTGTACGGGGGCATTGGGATGTTAAAACAGGAAAGGGCTTTCCCCAAACTGTTGCCACAAAGTTAGAAGCACAGAATGGTCTAGAATGTAATTGTAAGATAACGTGTTTCCACTGCTCAAGAGGTGGGACAACACGCTTCACAGCCGACGCTTGGCATTGCGCATGGTGATTTTAGGCAGTTGATTTTATACACCTGTTAACAACGGTTGGGGCTGAAATAGCCGAATCAACTAATTTGAAGGGGTGTCCACATTCTTCTGCATATATAGTGCATGTTCATGCCTCCAGATTTTCTTGGAAGGATGTGTGATATCACACCCTCACACCATGTATGTATTATGCAGCAGACTCATTGGGAACCATGCATCAATCATTAGTCATGCGTAGAGATTCGACATAGTCACACATACACACACAAGCACGTGCGCTACACGCACAGACACACAAACACACACACACACTAAGTAAAGCTGCGGCATAAAATTTCCAAAATATACATTTTTAAAGTTCACCCCCATCAATACATAATGAGAGACGTCACTGGACAGTTGATGTCCTTGGAGTCTCTATTCTTTCTCACTTTGTCTTTTGAATGTTTTACTGCTAAAGTGAGATGGGAAGGTGAACGTTAATAGCATTCGTCCGTTATTTATAGATTTATGACAAAAGACGTCTCCACTTTACACAGAACCCAGAAAGAGAACACCAAGCCGTGTCAGTTACGATAGGGGTCACAACAACAACGAACCTCCAGCTGATCGCGACCTGTACACAAACGTCAATTACGACAGGACGCTCAAAGGGATTTAGCTAAGGTACATTACCTGATGAATAATGAAAATACATGTGTATGTTTTATCTGGCATGAGAATAATCACAATGAATCGGTTAAATATAAATCTGATTAATGAAAGAGTCAATAAAAACAAGACTTCATTCTGAAGCAGTTATTTTTAGATGAGAGAAAAATGTAGTTAAAGGCATGGCCAATTCAGGCTGAAAAATCTTCTGATAAAAAGAATGAATAAATTACTTTTGATACATACTGTGCGTAAAAACACTGTGTGCTGTACTTAGAGTATACATCAATTTACATTCATAAGTAGAAGCTGAGATTTTTCTTTTTCATTATACCATTAAGCCTCTGGCTTTATCCTACATGATCTTTCAGTAGAAAGACACTAGCTGACTAACAAAGAGAACTGCATGGTGCCTTTTGGATATTTGCTGCTGTAAATGATTTGCTTTGCTAGCAGATAAAGACAACTAGACCGGCTGGCATCAGCTGAGGACAGTTTTAAATTTCAACATAGAGGAAGAGATTATTCTACGGCTTTCACTGGACTGGATTATGGGCATCGACCATAGTCGCGAGAACTAGGTTGTCCTGCAGCACTCTCTGATAAATTGAAATCAACTAAAGAAAAGTGTATTGTATGAAACAGCTTTCTAGGATAACAACATTCACCATGCCAACACACATTGAGACATTTTCCCAAGAACTAACATTTCCCAAGAACTAACATTTCCCAAGAACTAACATTTCCCAAGCACGGACATTTTCCAAGCAATGACATAGCATGTTCCAATCAATATGCAGACACAGTTCTGTTAGATTCACACTGTAGAACATTGTTTGATTGATGACACCATCCATATATGTGACTCGTTTCAGGAAACCAGGCGTATGTCGAACGTCACCACTTCACAGCAGAGCCATTTGAACGTAAACATTCATCTTCATCAAAATTCGTTTTTTTTTGTTGGCATAAATGCCTTCTGGAATATGTGAACTTTCATGTGCCTTCATAACAAACTCGTATTCAATCCATAAATACGAATACAATTGTTTTGCTACTTTTCTCAACAACATTGATGCCCTGAATTGAATAACAGGCGCTGAATTTAATAGCGCTATTTAACAGCCGTTATTTTCCTACTAACAGATCAGTTGGGAAAAGTGATGGGCTACTTTCTACACACGCCACGGTCAGTGTGAACTAGAGTACCTTGACACAACGCTGGCCAAACGAGATGTAGCTATGAAACAAAATGAAGTTAAAGGGTTCTAGTCTGCCGTGAAGCGTTCATCCATTTATTTAAGAGTGTTAGCTACATCTTCAGATATAAGTTTATAATTTAGTCAGAAAGTTGTTTTTTATTTGCAAGTTAAAGCATACTGTTCGATAGCAAACATTAACTTGCTGGCTCGCTAGCTAACGGCTCGCTAGCTAGCTCTCCAGTAGGGTACATATGTGGATCAAAAGTAGACAATAACAAGAGACACCTGAGACAGGATCAGTATAATGATGGTGACCCACTCTAGAGATGGCTGATGAGATCAGTATAACGATGGTGACCCAGTCTAGAGATGGCTGACAGGATCAGTATAACGATGGTGACCCAGTCTAGAGATGGCTGACAGGATCAGTATAACGATGGTGACCCAGTCTAGAGATGGCTGATGAGATCAGTATAACGATGGTGACCCAGTCTAGAGATGGCTGACAGGATCAGTATAACGATGGTGACCCAGTCTAGAGATGGCTGACGGGATCAGTATAACGATGGTGACCCACTCTAGAGATGGCTGATGAGATCAGTATAATGATGGCGACCCAGTCTAGAGATGGCTGATGAGATCAGTATAATGATGGTGACCCAGTCTAGAGATGGCTGATGAGATCAGTATAATGATGGTGACCCAGTCTAGAGATGGCTGATGAGATCAGTATAATGATGGCGACCCAGTCTAAAGATGGCTGATGAGATCGGTTGTAGACTCAGGTCCTTTACTTTGTTAAACGTTTAGTAAAACACCATGTGAGCTCGGTAGGTGTTTTTGACTGAAATGTGTGTGTGTGTGTGTGTGTGTGTGTGTGTGTGTGTGTGTGTGTGTGTGTGTGTGTGTGTGTGTGTGCTGACTGAATAAAAATCCCCTTACAGGAGTTTTAGTAGCACCGACTTTGAGTTGTAGCCTGCACCATAGATTCATATGCCTCCCTTTGTTCCCGTGCCAACAGTGAAGTACAGGACAGCCATGATGCGATTACACAAGCCTTAAGGAATATATGCATTACACTTCTGGAATATGATGACATGAGACCTCATTCGGCTGCAGAAGCCAGCGTAGGACACTGAATCAATACAGAGTGTCTGCTAGAGCGCAGATCAGAGCTTAATGTGGTTAAACACTCTAAAAGAAATGGTGGCTGATGCTATTGCTGCTTCTCTCTAGATAAATGTTTAAGGGGAGACGGTGAGCGTGTGGCGTATATGGTTTTCAAGAAGTGGTGACTTGTCGGACGTTACGGAAGAGAGTGGATGACATGTCATTTTTTATTTTCTGTGGCCTCTCATTCAGACGCTGTTTATGCCTTGAAGAGTCGAGGCTTTCTGGAAAGGTAGTGAACGCTGGTGCACTCCCTAATGAATAGTATGACCCTTTCAGGAGAAAGTATCCTGTCATTGCATCTTTAGGGGCATATGGTGTAATCCCTCATGAACGTTTGCCAGTTGAGAAACGAGCCGAGTAACGAATGCAGAGTTTTAACATGCCAGATCAGGCCGTAACTTATGCAGTATCATTTTGAACATGCAGAACATTTAAAAAGAGGCAGTGGCAGCTCTGTCAGCGTTACTGTTAAGGGTGAACTGTGCTGTGGTCGGGACCTACTCAGTCTCTTGAGGGAGGAGTATCTGTTGAGGTCGGCCTTGACGGCGGCCTCGTAGGTGGGCGGTAGGTGGGACAGGCTCTGGAAGGAGCGCGAGGAGGACAGGTCGTATGGCTCCGTCTGTGAGGTCAGGATGCCACTCATCCTAGTGTTCTCTGGGGAGACACAGCAAAACAAACAAGAGGGGGGGGGATGTTTTCCTAAAAAAATATACGGCGTCAGACCAAAGGCAACGATGGTAGAGCACCTCTGCTGAGGAAGGGTGGAGGGAGGTACGAGAGGGAGGGGAGGTGGTCATCTGACAGGAACTTGTTTAGGGAGTGTTTGGTAGAGGCTGGGTGGTGGTGGGGGCGTGGGGGGTGAGTTGAAAGTAGGAGATGGGCTAGGGGATGTGGGTTAAGAGGCACTCTGGGAGCATTTCACACTGTCTGGTACAGTAGGTAAAGGGTGTGACAGGAGAGGTGACAACGGCCCCAAAACAACACCAGACCAAACAACAGATGTCTGCTTCACAGTGACCCTGACTGTGACAGTTTGTGTGTTGTCATTTGAGGAGTGGTGGAATGGGGAGAGGGCTAGGACAGGGCAGCGACACGCTTGTCTGACTGATATAATGTGATGCCAGAGAGAGAGAGAGAGAGATGGGAAAACTGGGACTGTGGACCTTTCTCTATCTTCACCCTTTTTTTTCTCAAACTCCCCTCTTCAGTTTCTCTCTCTTTCTCTCTCTCCTTCTCTCTCCTAGCTCCTGCTCTCTCCCCCTCTATATATCCCTCCCTCTCTTTTCTCTCCATCCCTCCCTGTCTCTGTCTCTCTCTGTCTCTCCTGTGGGCTGTGAGTCTGTCATGCAGAGCAGCAGAGAAGTGGGCAGCAGGGCTCATGTCCAGGCTCCAGTGATAAAGTGAGAGAGAGATGAGAAAAAAAAGAGAGAGGAGAGAACGAGAAGATACAGATGGAAGGAGAGAAGGGGATGGTGGGGTAGGAGAAGAGAGGGAAGGAGGGAAGGGGATGGTGGGGTAGGAGAAGAGAGGGAAGGAGAGAAGGGGATGGTGGGGTAGGAGAAGAGAGGGAAGGAGAGAAGGGGATGGTGGGGTAGGAGAAGAGAGGGAAGGAGAGAAGGGGATGGTGGGGTAAGAGAAGAGAGGGAAGGAGGGAAGGGGATGGTGGGGTAGGAGAAGAGAGGGAAGGAGAGAAGGGGATGGTGGGGTAGGAGAAGAGAAGGAAGGGGATGGTGGGGTAGGAGAAGAGAGGGAAGGAGAGAAGGGGATGGTGGGGTAGGAGAAGAGAGGGAAGGATAGAAGGGGATGGTGGGTTAGGAGAAGAGAGGGAAGGAGAGAAGGGGATGGTGGGGTAGGAGAAGAGAGGGAAGGAGGGAAGGGGATGGTGGGGTAGGAGAAGAGAGGGAAGGAGAGAAGGGGATGGTGGGGTAGGAGAAGAGAGGGAAGGAGAGAAGGGGATGGTGGGGTAGGAGAAGAGAGGGAAGGAGAGAAGGGGATGGTGGGGTAGGAGAAGAGAAGGAAGGAGGGAAGGGGATGGTGGGGTAGGAGAAGAGAGGGAAGGAGAGAAGGGGATGGTGGGGTAGGAGAAGAGAGGGAAGGAGAGAAGGGGATGGTTGGGTAGGAGAAGAGAGGGAAGGAGGAAAGGGGATGGTGGGGTAGGAGAAGAGAGGGAAGGAGGGAAGGGGATGGTGAGGTAGGAGAAGAGAGGGAAGGAGAGAAGGGGATGGTGGGGTAGGAGAAGAGAGGGAATGAGGGAAGGGGATGGTGGGGTAGGAGAAGAGAGGGAAGGAGATAAGGGGATGGTGGGGTAGGAGAAGAGAGGGAAGGAGAGAAGGGGATGGTGGGGTAGGAGAAGAGAGGGAAGGATAGAAGGGGATGGTGGGTTAGGAGAAGAGAGGGAAGGAGAGAAGGGGATGGTGGGGTAGGAGAAGAGAGGGAAGGAGGGAAGGGGATGGTGAGTTAGGAGAAGAGAGGGAAGGAGAGAAGGGGATGGTGGGGTAGGAGAAGAGAGGGAATGAGGAAGGGGATGGTGGGGTAGGAGAAGAGATGGGGATGGTGGGGTAGGAGAAGAGATGGAAGGAGAGAAGGGGATGGTGGGGTAGGAGAAGAGAGGGAAGGATAGAAGGGGATGGTGGGTTAGGAGAAGAGAGGGAAGGAGAGAAGGGGATGGTGGGGTAGGAGAAGAGAGGGAAGGAGGAAGGGGATGGTGGGGTAGGAGAAGAGAGGGAAGGAGAGAAGGGGATGGTGGGGTAGGAGAAGAGAGGGAAGGAGAGAAGGGGATGGTGGGGTAGGAGAGAGATGGAAGGAGAGAAGGCGATGGTGGGGTAGGAGAAGAGAGGGAAGGAGAGAAGGGGATGGTGGGGTAGGAAAAGAAGAAGGAGGGAAGGAGAGAAGGGGATGGTGGGGTAGGAGAAGAGAGGGAAGGAGAGAAGGGGATGGTGGGGTAGGAGAAGAGAGGGAAGGAGAGAAGGGGATGGTGGGGTAGGAGAAGAGAGGGAAGGAGAGAAGGGGATGGTGGGGTAGGAGAGGAGAGAGGGGATGGTGGGGTAGGGAAGGGGAAGGAGAGAGGGGATGGTGGGGTAGGAGAAGAGAGGGAAGGAGAGAAGGGGATGGAGGGGTAGGAGAAGAGAGGGAAGGAGGAAGGGGATGGTGGGGTAGGAGAAGAGAAGGAGGGAAGGGGATGGTGGGGTAGGAGAAGAGAGGGAAGGAGGGAAAGCAAAAGAGAGAGAATGAGAAGATACAGATGGAAGGAGAGAAGGGGATGGTGGGTTAGGATAAGAGAGGGAAGGAGGGAAGGGGATGGTGGGGTAGGAGAAGAGAGGGAAGGAGAGAAGGGGATGGTGGGGTAGGAGAAGAGAGGGAAGGAGAGAAGGGGATGGTGGGGTTGGAGAAGAGAGGGAAGGAGAGAAGGGGATGGTGGGGTAGGAGAAGAGAGGGAAGGAGGGAAGGGGATGGTGAGGTAGGAGAAGAGAGGGAAGGAGGGAGAGATGGTGAGGGGATGGTGGGGTAAGAGAAGAGAGGGAAGGAGGGAAGGAAGGGGATGGTGGGGTAGGAGAAGAGAGGGAAGGAGAGAAGGGGATGGTGGGGTAGGAGAAGAGAGGGAAGGAGAGAAGGGGATGGTGGGGTAGGAGAAGAGAGGGAAGGAGAGAAGGGGATGGTGGGGTATGAGAAGAGAGGGAAGGATAGAAGGGGATGGTGGGTTAGGAGAAGAGAGGGAAGGAGAGAAGGGGATGGTGGGGTAGGAGAAGAGAGGGAAGGAGGGAAGGGGAGGGTGGGGTAGGAGAAGAGAGGGAAGGAGAGAAGGGGATGGTGGGGTAGGAGAAGAGAGGGAAGGAGAGAAGGGGATGGTGGGGTAGGAGAAGAGAGGGAAGGAGAGAAGGGGATGGTGGGGTAGGAGAAGAGAAGGAAGGGGATGGTGGGGTAGGAGAAGAGAGGGAAGGAGAGAAGGGGATGGTGGGGTAGGAGAAGAGAGGGAAGGAGAGAAGGGGATGGAGGGGTAGGAGAAGAGAGGGAAGGAGAGAAGGGGATGGTGGGGTAGGAGAAGAGAGGAAAGGAGGGAAGGGGATGGTGGGGTAGGAGAAGAGAGGGAAGGAGGGAAAGCAAAAAGAGAGAGAATGAGAAGATACAGATGGAAGGAGAGAAGGGGATGGTGGGGTAGGATAAGAGAGGGAAGGAGGGAAGGGGATGGTGGGGTAGGAGAAGAGAGGGAAGGAGAGAAGGGGATGGTGGGGTAGGAGAAGAGAGGGAAGGAGAGAAGGGGATGGTGGGGTAGGAGAAGAGAGGGAAGGAGAGAAGGGGATGGCGGGGTAGGAGAAGAGAGGGAAGGAGGGAAGGGGATGGTGGGGTAGGAGAAGAGAGGGAAGGAGGAAGGGGATGGTGAGGTAGGAGAAGAGAGGGAAGGAGAGAAGGGGATGGTGGGGAAGGAGAAGAGAGGGAAGGGAAGGGGATGGTGGGGTAGGAGAAGAGAGGGAAGGAGAGAAGGGGATGGTGGGGTAGGAGAAGAGAGGGAAGGAGAGAAGGGGATGGTGGGGTAGGAGAAGAGAGGGAAGGAGAGAAGGGGATGGTGGGGTAGGAGAAGAAGGGAAGGAGAAGGGGGGGTGGGTAAGAAGGAGGAGGGAAGGAGGGATGGTGGGGTAGGAGAAGAGAGGGAAGGAGAGAAGGGATGGTGGGGTAGGAGAAGAGAGGGAAGGAGAGAAGGGGATGGTGGGGTAGGAGAAGAGGGGAGAGAAGGGGATGGTGGGGTAGGAGAAGAGAGGGAAGGGGATGGGGATGGGGGTAGGAGAAGAGAGGGAAGGAGAGAAGGGGATGGTGGGGTAGGAGAAGAGAGGGAAGGAGGAAGGGGATGGTGGGGTAGGAGAAGAGAGGGAAGGAGAGAAGGGGATGGTGGGGTAGGAGAAGAGAGGGAAGGAGAGAAGGGGATGGTGGGGTAGGAGAAGAGAGGGAAGGGGAGAGAGAAGGGGATGGTGGGGTAGGAGAAGAGAGGGAAGGAGAGAAGGGGATGGTGGGGTAGGAGAAGAGAGGGAAGGAGAGAAGGGGATGGAGGGGTAGGAGAAGAGAGGGAAGGAGAGAAGGGGATGGTGGGGTAGGAGAAGAGAGGGGAAGGATGGTGGGGTAGGAGAAGAGAGGGAAGGAGGGAAAGCAAAAGAGAGAGAATGAGAAGATACAGATGGAAGGAGAGAAGGGGATGGTGGGTTAGGATAAGAGAGGGAAGGAGGGAAGGGGATGGTGGGGTAGGAGAAGAGAGGGAAGGAGAGAAGGGGATGGTGGGGTTGGAGAAGAGAGGGAAGGAGAGAAGGGGATGGTGGGGTAGGAGAAGAGAGGGAAGGAGAGAAGGGGATGGTGGGGTAGGAGAAGAGAGGGAAGGAGGGAAGGGGATGGTGGGTAGGAGAAGAGAAGGGAAGGAGAGAAGGGGATGGTGGGGTAAGGGGAAGAGAGGGAAGGAGGAAGGGGATGGTGGGGTAGGAGAAGAGAGGGAAGGAGAGAAGGGGATGATGGGGAAGGAGAAGAGAGGGAAGGAGAGAAGGGGATGGTGGGGTAGGAGAAGAGAGGGAAGGAGAGAAGGGGATGGTGGGGTATGAGAAGAGAGGGAAGGATAGAAGGGGATGGTGGGTTAGGAGAAGAGAGGGAAGGAGAGAAGGGGATGGTGGGGTAGGAGAAGAGAGGGAAGGAGGGAAGGGGAGGGTGGGGTAGGAGAAGAGAGGGAAGGAGAGAAGGGGATGGTGGGGTAGGAGAAGAGAGGGAAGGAAGGGGGATGGTGGGGTAGAGAAGGGGATGGTGGGGTAGGAGAAGAGAGGGAAGGAGAGAAGGGGATGGTGGGGTAGGAGAAGAGAAAGGAGAGGGGATGGTGGGGTAGGAGAAGAGAAGGAAGGAGGGAAGGGGATGGTGGGGTAGGAGAAGAGAGGGAAGGAGAGAAGGGGATGGAGGGGTAGGAGAAGAGAGGGAAGGAGAGAAGGGATGGTGGGGTAGGAGAAGAGAGGGAAGGAGGGAAGGGGATGGTGGGGTAGGAGAAGAGAGGGAAGGAGGGAAAGCAAAAGAGAGAGAATGAGAAGATACAGATGGAAGGAGAGAAGGGATGGTGGGGTAGGATAAGAGAGGGAAGGAGGAAGGGATGGTGGGGTAGGAGAAGAGAGGGAAGGAGAGAAGGGGATGGTGGGGTAGGAGAAGAGAGGGAAGGAGAGAAGGGATGGTGGGGTAGGAGAAGAGAGGGAAGGAGAGAAGGGGATGGTGGGGTAGGAGAAGAGAGGGAAGGAGAGAAGGGGATGGTGGGGAGAGGAGAAGAGAGGGAAGGAGGGAAGGGGATGGTGGGGTAGGAGAAGAGAGGGAAGGAGGGAAGGGGATGGTGGGGTAGGAGAAGAGAGGGAAGGAGAGAAGGGGATGGTGGCGTAGGGGAAGAGAGGGAAGGAGGGGAAGGGGAAGGGGATGGTGGGGTAGGAGAAGAGAGGGAAGGAGAGAAGGGGATGATGGGGAAGGAGAAGAGAGGGAAGGAGAGAAGGGGATGGTGGGGTAGGAGAAGAGAGGGAAGGAGAGAAGGGGATGGTGGGGTATGAGAAGAGAGGGAAGGATAGAAGGGGATGGTGGGTTAGGAGAAGAGAAGAGAGAAGGGGAAGGAGAGAAGAGAGGGGAAGGTGGGGTAGGAGAAGAGAGGGAAGGAGAGAAGGGGATGGTGGGGGGAGAAGAGAGAAGGAGAGAAGGGGATGGTGGGGTAGGAGAAGAAGAAGGGGATGGAAGGAGAGGGATGGTGGGGTAGGAGAAGAGAGGGAAGGAGAGAAGGGGATGGTGGGGTAGGAGAAGAGAGGGAAGGAGAGAAGGGATGGTGGGGTAGGAGAAGAGAGGAGAAGGATGGTGGGGTAGGAGGGAGGGAAGGGTGGGGTAGGAGAAGAGAGGGAAGGAGGGAAGGGGATGGGATGGGTAGGAGAAGAGAAGGAGGGAAAGCAAGGGGATGGTGGGGTAGAGAAGATGAGAGAGAAGGGATGGTGGGGTAGGAAGGAGGGAGGGGAGAGGAGAAGGAGGGAAGGAAGGGGATGGTGGGGTAGGAGAAGAGAGGGAAGGAGGGAAGGGGATGGTGGGGTAGGAGAAGAGAGGGAAGGAGAGAAGGGGATGGTGGGGTAGGAGAAGAGAGGGAAGGAGGGAAGGGGATGGTGGGGTAGAGAAGGGGATGGTGGGGTAGGAGAAGAGAGGGAAGGAGGAAGGGGATGGTGGTGGGGTAGGAGAGAGAGAGGGAAGGAGGGAAGGGGATGGTGGGGTAGGAGAAGAGAGGGAAGGAGAGAAGGGGATGGTGGGGTAGGAGAAGAGAGGAAGGAGAGAAGGGATGGTGGGGTAGGAGAAGAGAGGGAAGGAGAGAAGGGGATGGTGGGGGGTAGGAGAAGAGAGGGAAGGAGAGAAGGGGATGGTGGGGTAGGAGAAGAGAGAAGGAGAGAAGGGGATGGAGGGGTAGGAGAAGAGAGGGAAGGAGGGAAGGGGATGGTGGGGTAGGAGAAGAGAGGGAAGGAGGGAAAGCAAAAAGAGAGAGAATGAGAAGATACAGATGGAAGGAGAGGATAAGAGAAAGGGGATGGTGGGGTAGGAGAAGAGAGGGAAGGAGGGAAGGGGATGGTGGGGTAGGAGAAGAGAGGGAAGGAGAGAAGGGGATGGTGGGGTAGGAGAAGAGAGGGAAGGAGGGAAGGGGATGGTGGGGTAGGAGAAGAGAGGGAAGGAGAGAAGGGGTGATGGAGAAGGGGAAGGAGAAGAGAGGGAAGGAGGGAGAAGGGGATGGTGGGGTAGGAGAAGAGAGGGAAGGATGAGGGGTAGGGGATGGTGGGGGGTAGGAGAAGAGAGGAAGGATAGAAGGGGATGGTGGGGTAGGAGAAGAGAGGGAAGGAGAGAAGGGGATGGTGGGGTAGTAGGAGAAGAGAGGGAAGGAGAGGGAAGGGGGGGATGGTGGGGTAGGAGGAGAGGAAGGAGAGAAGGGAAGGAGAGAGGAAGGGGATGGTGGGTAGGAGAAGAGAAGGAAGGGGGGGATGGTGGGGTAGGAGAAGAGAGAGAAGGAAGGAGAAGAGAAGGAGGAAGGGGATGGTGGGGTAGGAGAAGAGAGGGAAGGAGAGAAGGGGATGGTGGGGTAGGAGAAGAGAGGGAAGGAGAGAAGGGGATGGTGGGGTAGGAGAAGAGAGGGAAGGAGGGAAGGGGATGGTGGGGTAGGAGAAGAGAGGGAAGGAGGGAAAGCAAAAGAGAGAGAATGAGAAGATACAGATGGAAGGAGAGAAGGGGATGGTGGGGTAGGATAGAGAGGGAAGGAGGGAAGGGGATGGTGGGGTAGGAGAAGAGAGGGAAGGAGAGAAGGGGATGGTGGGGTAAGAAGAGAGGGAAGGAGGAAGGGGGGATGGTGGGGTAGGAGAAGAGAGGGAAGGAGAGAAGGGGATGGTGGGGTAGGAGAAGAGAGGGAAGGAGAGAAGGGATGGTGGGTAGGAGAAGAGAGGGAAGGAGAGAAGGGGATGGTGGGGTAGGAGAAGAGAGGGAAGGAGAGAAGGGGATGGTGGGGTAGGAGAAGAGAGGGAAGGAGAGAAGGGGATGGTGGGGTAGGAGAAGAGAGGGAAGGAGAGAAGGGGATGGTGGGTAGGAGAAGAGAGGAAGGAGAGAAGGGGATGGTGGGGTAGGAGAAGAGAGGGAAGGAGAGAAGGGGATGGTGGGGAAGGAGAAGAGAGGGAAGGAGAGAAAGGGGATGGTGGGGTAGGAGAAGAGAGGGAAGGAGAGAAGGGGATGGTGGGGTAGGAGAAGAGAGGGAAGGATGAGAAGGGGATGGTGGGGTAGGAGAAGAGAGGGAAGGAGAGAAGGGGATGGTGGGGTAGGAGAAGAGAGGGGAAGGAGAGAAGGGGATGGTGGGGTAGGAGAAGAGAGGGAAGGGATGGTGGGGTAGGAGAAGAGAGGGAAGGAGAGAAGGGGATGGTGGGGTAGGAGAAGAGAGGGAAGGAGAGAAGGGATGGTGGGGTAGGAGAAGAGAGGGAAGGAGAGAAGGGGATGGTGGGGTAGGAGAAGAGAGGGAAGGAGAGAAGGGGATGGTGGGGTAGGAGAAGAGAGGGAAGGAGAGAAGGGGATGGTGGGGTAGGAGAAGAGAGGGAAGGAGAGAAGGGGATGGTGGGGTAGGAGAAGAGAGGGAAGGAGGGAAGGAAGAAAGGAGAGAATGAGGTAGGAGAAGAGAGGGAAGGAGAGAAGGGGATGGTGGGGTAGGAGAAGAGAGGGAAGGAGAGAAGGGGATGGTGGGGTAGGAGAAGAGAGGGAAGGAGAGAAGGGGATGGTGGGGTAGGAGAAGAGAGGGAAGGAGGGAAGGGGATGGTGGGGTAGGAGAAGAGAGGGAAGGAGAGAATGGGGATGGGGGGTAGGAGAAGAGGGAGAAGGAGGAAGGAGAGAAGGGGATGGTGGGGTAGGAGAAGAGAGGGAAGGAGAGAAGGGGATGGTGGGGTAGGAGAAGAGAGGGAAGGAGAGAAGGGGATGGTGGGTTAGGAGAAGAGAGGGAAGGAGAGAAGGGGATGGTGGGGTAGGAGAAGAGAGGGAAGGAGAGAAGGGGATGGTGGGGTAGGAGAAGAGAGGGAAGGAGAGAAGGGGATGGTGGGGTAGGAGAAGAGAGGAGGAAGAAGGAGAGAGAAGGGGATGGTGGGGTAGGAGAAGAGAGGGAAGGAGAGAAGGGGATGGTGGGTAGGAAGAAGAGAGGGAAGGAGAGAAGGGGATGGTGGGGTAGGAGAAGAGAGGGAAGGAGAGAAGGGGATGGTGGGGTAGGAGAAGAGAGGGAAGGAGAGAAGGGGATGGTGGGATAGGAGAAGAGAGGAAGGAGGGAAGGGGATGGTGGGGTAGGAGAAGAGAGGGAAGGAGAGAAGGGGATGGTGGGGTAGGATAAGAGAGGGAAGGAGAGAAGGGGATGGTGGGGTAGGAGAAGAGAGGGAAGGAGAGAAGGGGATGGTGGGGTAGGAGAAGAGAGGGAAGGAGAGAAGGGGATGGTGGGGTAGGAGAAGAGAGGGAAGGAGGAAAGGGGAAGGGGATGGTGGGGAGGGAAGGAGAGAAGGGATGGTGGGAGAAGAGAGGGAAGGAGAGAAGGGGATGGTGGGGTAGGAGAAGAGAGGGAAGGAGATAGGAGGGGGATGGTGGGGTAGGAGAAGAGAGGGAAGGAGAGAAGGGGATGGTGGGGTAGGAGAAGAGAGGGAAGGAGAGAAGGGGATGGTGGGGTAGGAGAAGAGAGGGAAGGATAGAAGGGGATGGTGGGTTAGGAGAAGAGAGGGAAGGAGAGAAGGGGATGGTGGGGTAGGAGAAGAGAGGGAAGGAGGGAAGGGGATGGTGGGTTAGGAGAAGAGAGGGAAGGAGAGAAGGGGATGGTGGGGTAGGAGAAGAGAGAGAAGGAGAGAAGGGGATGGTGGGGTAGGAGAAGAGATGGAAGGAGAGAAGGCGATGGTGGGGTAGGAGAAGAGAGGGAAGGAGAGAAGGGGATGGTGGGGTAGGAGAAGAGAGGGAAGGAGGGAAGGGGATGGTGGGGTAGGAGAAGAGAGGGAAGGAGGGAAGGGATGGTGGGGTAGGAGAAGAGAGGGAAGGAGAGAAGGGGATGGTGGGGTAGGAGAAGAGAGGGAAGGAGAGAAGGGGATGCAGGGAAGGGGATGGTGGGGTAGGAGAAGAGAGGGAAGGAGAGAAGGGGATGGTGGGGTAGGAGAAGAGAGGGAAGGAGAGAAGGGGATGGTGGGGTAGGAGAAGAGAGGGAAGGAGAGAAGGGGATGGTGGGGTAGGAGAAGAGAGGGAAGGGGAGAAGGGGACGGTGGGGTAGGAGAAGAGAGGGAAGGAGAGAAGGGGATGGAGGGGTAGGAGAGGAGAGGGAAGGAGAGAAGGGGATGGTGGGGTAGGAGAAGAGAGGGAAGGAGGGAAGGGGATGGTGGGGTAGGAGAAGAGAGGGAAGGAGGGAAAGCAAAAAGAGAGAGAATGAGAAGATACAGATGGAAGGAGAGAAGGGGATGGTGGGGTAGGATAAGAGAGGGAAGGAGGGAAGGGGATGGTGTGGTAGGAAAAGAGAGGGAAGGAGAGAAGGGGATGGTGGGGTAGGAGAAGAGAGGGAAGGAGAGAAGGGGATGGTGGGGTAGGAGAAGAGAGGGAAGGAGAGAAGGGGATGGTGGGATAGGAGAAGAGAGGGAAGGAGGGAAGGGATGGTGAGGTAGGAGAAGAGAGGGAAGGAGAGAAGGGGATGGTGGGGTAGGAGAAGAGAGGGAAGGAGGGAAGGGGATGGTGGGGTAGGAGAAGAGAGGGAAGGAGAGAAGGGGATGGTGGGGTAGGAGAAGAGAGGGAAGGAGGGAAGGGGATGGTGGGGTAGGAGAAGAGAGGGGAAGGAGAGAAGGGGATGGTGGGGTAGGAGAAGAGAGGGAAGGAAAGAAGGGGATGGTGGGTTAGGAGAAGAGAGGGAAGGAGAGAAGGGGATGGTGGGGTAGGAGAAGAGAGGGAAGGAGGGAAGGGGATGGTGGGGTAGGAGAAGAGAGGGAAGGAGAGAAGGGGATGGTGGGGTAGGAGAACAGAGGGAAGGAGAGAAGGGGATGGTGGGGGAGGTTAAGAGAAGGAAGGGGATGGTGGGGTAGGAGAAGAGAGGGAAGGAGAGAAGGGGATGGTGGGGTAGGAGAAGAGAGGGAGGAGAGAAGGGGATGGTGGGGTAGGAGAAGAGAGGGAAGGAGGGAAGGGGATGGTGGGGTAGGAGGGAAGGGGATGGTGAGGTAGGAGAAGAGAGGGAAGGAGGGAAGGGGATGGTGTTGTAGGAGAAGAGAAGGAAGGAGGGAAGGGGATGGTGGGGTAGGAGAAGAGAGGGAAGGAGAGAAGGGGATGGTGAGGTAGGAGAAGAGAGGGAAGGAGGGAAGGGGATGGTGGGGTAGGAGAAGAGAGGGAAGGAGAGAAGGGGATGGTGGGGTAGGAGAAGAGAGGGAAGGAGAGAAGGGGATGGTGGGGTAGGAGAAGAGAGGGAAGGAGAGAAGGGGATGGTGGGGTAGGAGAAGAGAGGGAAGGATAGAAGGGGATGGTGGGGTAGGAGAAGAGAGGGAAGGATAGAAGGGGATGGTGGGTTAGGAGAATAGAGGGAAGGAGAGAAGGGGATGGTGGGGTAGGAGAAGAGAGGGAAGGAGGGAAGGGGATGGTGGGGTAGGAGAAGAGAGGGAAGGAGAGAAGGGGATGGTGGGGTAGGAGAAGAGAGGGAAGGAGAGAAGGGGATGGTGGGGTAGGAGAAGAGAAGGAAGGGGATGGTGGGGTAGGAGAAGAGAGGGAAGGAGAGAAGGGGATGGTGGGGTAGGAGAAGAGAGGGAAGGAGAGAAGGGGATGGTGGGGTAGGAGAAGAGAGGGAAGGAGGGAAGGGGATGGTGGGGTAGGAGGGAAGGGGATGGTGAGGTAGGAGAAGAGAGGGAAGGAGAGAAGGGGATGGTGGGGTAGGAGAAGAGAGGGAAGGAGGGAAGGGGATGGTGTTGTAGGAGAAGAGAAGGAAGGAGGGAAGGGGATGGTGGGGTAGGAGAAGAGAGGGAAGGAGAGAAGGGGATGGTGAGGTAGGAGAAGAGAGGGAAGGAGGGAAGGGGATGGTGGGGTAGGAGAAGAGAGGGAAGGAGAGAAGGGGTTGGTGGGGTAGGAGAAGAGAGGGAAGGAGGGAAAGCAAAAAGAGAGAATGAGAAGATACAGATGGAAGGAGAGAAGGGGATGGTGGGGTAGGAGAAGAGAGGGAAGGAGGGAAGAGGATGGTGGGGTAGGAGAAGAGAGGGAAGGAGGAAGGGGATGGTGGGGTAGGAGAAGAGAGGGAAGGAGAGAAGGGGATGGTGAGGTAGGAGAAGAGAGGGAAGGAGAGAAGGGGTGGTGGGGTAGGAGAAGAGAGGGAAGGAGGGAAGGGGATGGTGGGGTAGGAGAAGAGAGGGAAGGAGAGAAGGGGATGGTGGGGTAGGAGAAGAGAGGGAAGGAGGGAAAGCAAAAACAGAGAGAAATATTCAAGAGGGTGGAATAAATATAGAGATGAAGAGAGAGAGAGGGACATAAAATGGCCAGATGGGAGGAGTTTCGCGAGGGCAACACTATCCATACTCTCTCAACACAGGGAAAATAGACAATGTGACATGCTGTTAGCTACCTCCAGAATCAGAAACACACTGCTGAATCACCAGGCACATTACGACTGAGGAATGTGTACTGGGGAAGGTACAACGGCTGAAGGGTGGGCGAGTGTGAGGAAGGGTGTGTTTGAATGGAAGGGTGTGTTTGAATGGAAGGGTGTGTTAGAATGGAAGGGTGTGTTAGAATGGAAGGGTGTGTTAGAATGGAAGGGTGTGTTTGAATGGAAGGGTGTGTTTGAATGGAAGGGTGTGTTAGAATGGAAGGGTGTGTTAGAATGGAAGGGTGTGTTAGAATGGAAGGGTGTGTTTGAATGGAAGGGTGTGTTTGAATGGAAGGGTGTGTTAGAATGGAAGGGTGTGTTAGAATGGAAGGGTGTGTTTGAATGGAAGGGTGTGTTTGAATGGAAGGGTGGAAGGATGTTTGAATGGAATGGAAGGGTGTGTTTGAATGGAAGGGTTAGAATGGAAGGGTGTGTTAGAATGGAAGGGTGTGTTTGAATGGAAGCGTGTGTTAGAATGGAAGGGTGTGTTAGAATGGAAGGGTGTGTTAGAATGGAAGGGTGTGTTTGAATGGAAGGGTGTGTTAGAATGGAAGGGTGTGTTAGAATGGAAGGGTGTGTTTGAATGGAAGGGTGTGTTAGAATGGAAGGGTGTGTTAGAATGGAAGGGTGTGTTTGAATGGAAGGGTGTGTTTGAATGCGAGTACAATTATGTTGATTTCTGTGTGAATAAGACTATGTGTGTATACGTGCATGTGTGTGTGTGTGACTTACCACGTCTCAATGATCGGTGAGCTACCCCACCCAAGTGAAAAACAGACAGTTCAGAAACATGTTGATGGTGTGAAACAGAATTCTGACCAAACCCAGCTAACACACTCCCCACCAACACACACCTAACCAACACACTCCCCACCAACACACACCTAACCAACACACACCTAACCAACACACACCTAACCAACACACACCTAACCAATACACTCCCCACCAACACACTCCCCACCAACACACTCCCCACCAACACACATCTAACCAACACACACCTAACCAACACACACCTAACCAACACACTCCTAACCAACACACACCTAACCAACACACACCTAACCAACACACTCCCCACCAACACACTCCCCACCAACACACTCCTAACCAACACACACCTAACCAACACACACCTAACCAACACACTCCTCATTCATTACCATAAGTCCAGGAATAAACTAATGATGTCTATAACTTGTATCTATTTGGAACAGACCAATTATCTAATGTGCCTTTAAATACAGTTATAATGCACCTTATGAATGAATACGTTTTTTTGTAATCCCCTTTTTGATTGACAGAAAGCCAGTAGTTGCTTCATGGAGGACAGCACAGGTTGCAGTGTATCTAAGCAACACGGCACATTGGTACAACAAGCCCTTTTTATGTGGCTTGTGATTGAAGTGTGTGCCTTTTGATGTGTTTTGATGGAATTAATTTCTATTGTTTCCCATAGATTTCATAGGGATTTCTTCATGGATCACACGTTGAATTGTCACACACGAGGAGAAGTGTTCGTGACTACAGAATCTCCTTAAAACCCAGCGGAAGTCCTAGAGGGGAGAGGCTTCCACGCAGGGTTGAGCCAACACTGAACATCAGAATGCAAGCCAAAGAGGCCAATCCAATGTTAAACAAATACAAAGGCAGTGGATTATCTCTCCTTTTCTTTCTTCCTTGTCCTCTTCTCACCCTTTGTCCTTGTGGAACCAGCTTCCTTATATCTCTCCATCAGCCCCTCAACCCGGCTCTTGTGAATGAATAGAGACAATTGGTAGCAGAAAATCCCTAAATTCCATTTGTAATGAAACCGGGGCTGATATCCTCAGCGAGAGCAGAAGGTTAGAATAGAATCTTATAATGACAGGATCAATCATCTCAGGAGGAACCTGTTTCTGTGGTAGAACCATATAGCCGAGATGCCCTGACCTTAACAGGATGCTACTAGCTTGATGTCCAGCCAATCGTATTTCCCTTTAGCAGGCGATAGACAGAGGCTAGGCCGAGGTTAAATGGCTTTTCATCCGCTCTGTTTAAAGGAATACATTGTCATAGTTATGAAATGTAACACTTCTATGATTCTATTGTTAATTTAAAAAAAAATTGATATAAGAGAACGGATGTGGAGAGATCGATGAGCAGGCTGGTATCATTAGTAGCATACTGTACAGTATAAAGAGTGTTTTAAAGTGAATTCCCAAAACCGGGGCTTGATTTTTCAGGAGAATGGCCATTTGTCTTTGAATAAATAACTCGGTGCCTCTGTTTTCAATATCCACCTTAAGTAACGTACTGGGCATGAATTCTCTGTCGTAGCCTATCCTGCAGTGGATACTGTAACATGACCCTGTGTCTGGGTGCAGTGCTGTTAGCTGTCCTTACCATTATGGGTGCGTGTTGGGCTACCTAGAACCACATGGTTGTAGTTGTGCTGGTGGGTACCTGTGAAAACAGCAATGGAGACGATCATTCAACGTGATAAGCAGATCAGATATTGTATCTGATCAAAAGTAATGACATGGTTTAATACAAGGGGAGATCTAGTGGCGGCATCATTAAAGGGATACAAGGGGAGATCGAGTGGAGGCATCATTAAAGGGGAGATCTAGTGGCAGCATCATTAAAGGGGAGATCTAGTGGCAGCATCATTAAAGGGGAGATCTAGTGACGGCATCGTTAAAGGGATACAAGGGGAGATCTAGTGGCGGCATCATTAAAGGGGAGATCTAGTGGCAGCATCATTAAAGGGGAGATCTAGTGACGGCATCATTAAAGGGATACAAGGGGAGATCTAGTGGCGGTATAATTAAAGGGGAGATCTAGTGGCAGCATCATTAAAGGGGAGATCTAGTGACGGCATCATTAAAGGAATACAAGGGGAGATCTAGTGGCGGCATCATTAAAGGGATACAAGGGGAGATCTAGTGGAGGCATCATTAAAGGGATACAAGGGGAGATCTAGTGGAGGCATCATTAAAGGGGAGATCTAGTGGCAGCATCATTAAAGGGGAGATCTAGTGGCAGCATCATTAAAGGGGAGATCTAGTGACGGCATCATTAAAGGGGAGATCTAGTGGCAGCATCATTAAAGGGGAGATCTAGTGGAGGCATCATTAAAGGGATACAAGGGGAGATCTAGTGGCGGTATAATTAAAGGGGAGATCTAGTGGCAGCATCATTAAAGGGGAGATCTAGTGACGGCATCATTAAAGGGATAAAAGGGGAGATCTAGTGGCGGCATCATTAAAGGGGAGATCTAGTGACGGCATCATTAAAGGGATACAAGGGGAGATCTAGTGGCGGTATAATTAAAGGAATACAATGGGAGATCTAGTGGTGGCATCATTAAAGGGATACAAGGGGAGATCTAGTGGCGGCATCATTAAAGGGATACAAGGGGAGATCTAGTGGCGGCATCATTAAAGGGGATATCTAGTGGCAGCATCATTAAAGGGGAGATCTAGTGACGGCATCATTAAAGGGATACAAGGGGAGATCTAGTGGCGGCATCATTAAAGGGGAGATCTAGTGACGGCATCATTAAAGGGATACAAGGGGAGATCTAGTGGCGGTATAATTAAAGGAATACAATGGGAGATCTAGTGGCGGCATCATTAAAGGGATACAAGGGGAGATCTAGTGGCGGCATCATTAAAGGGATACAAGGGGAGATCTAGTGGCGGCATCATTAAAGGGATACAAGGGGAGATCTAGTGGCGGCATCATTAAAGGGATACAAGGGGAGATCTAGTGGCGATATAATTAAGGGGATACAATGGGAGATCTAGTGACGGCATCATTAAAGGGATACAAGGGGAGATCTAGTGGCGGTATAATTAAAGGGGAGATCTAGTGACGGCATCATTAAAGGGATACAAGGGGAGATCTAGTGGCTGCATCATTAAAGGGATACAAGGGGAGATCTAGTGGCGGTATAATTAAAGGGGAGATCTAGTGACGGCATCATTAAAGGGATACAAGGGGAGATCTAGTGGCTGCATCATTAAAGGGATACAAGGGGAGATCTAGTGGAGGCATCATTAAAGGGATACAAGGGGAGATCTAGTGACGGCATCATTAAAGGGATACAAGGGGAGATCTAGTGATGGCATCATTAAAGGGATACAAGGGGAGATCTAGTGGCGGCATCATTAAAGGGGAGATCTAGTGACGGCATCATTAAAGGGATACAAGGGGAGATCTAGTGGCGGTATAATTAAAGGAATACAATGGGAGATCTAGTGGCGGCATCATTAAAGGGATACAAGGGGAGATCTAGTGGCGGCATCATTAAAGGGATACAAGGGGAGATCTAGTGGCGGCATCATTAAAGGGATACAAGGGGAGATCTAGTGGCGATATAATTAAGGGGATACAATGAGAGATCTAGTGACGGCATCATTAAAGGGATACAAGGGGAGATCTAGTGGCGGTATAATTAAAGGGGAGATCTAGTGACGGCATCATTAAAGGGATACAAGGGGAGATCTAGTGGCTGCATCATTAAAGGGATACAAGGGGAGATCTAGTGGCGGTATAATTAAAGGGGAGATCTAGTGACGGCATCATTAAAGGGATACAAGGGGAGATCTAGTGGCTGCATCATTAAAGGGATACAAGGGGAGATCTAGTGGAGGCATCATTAAAGGGATACAAGGGGAGATCTAGTGACGGCATCATTAAAGGGATACAAGGGGAGATCTAGTGATGGCATCATTAAAGGGATACAAGGGGAGATCTAGTGGCGGCATCATTAAAGGGGAGATCTAGTGACGGCATCATTAAAGGGATACAAGGGGAGATCTAGTGGCGGTATAATTAAAGGAATACAATGGGAGATCTAGTGGCGGCATCATTAAAGGGATACAAGGGGAGATCTAGTGGCTGCATCATTAAAGGGGAGATCTAGTGGCGGTATAATTAAAGGGGAGATCTAGTGGCGGCATCATTAAAGGGGAGATCTAGTGGCGGCATCATTAAAGGGTTGGTTCACCCTAAAATGAACATTTGTCAGATGTTTCCATACCTCAAAAGTGGTCTTTAAATTAAATCAAGCTTAGTTCATTTTCAATGCTATCTGTTACGTTGATCCAGACTTATGAATTTAAGCGTGATCTACAGGCTTCAACTCCAAATGAATAAGAAAGATTAGCCCAATGAAATACCTTTTTTTTCAGGGGGATATAAAAAACAACTGACACGCGTATATATTCAGATGTAGAGCATCCCTTTAACGCCCTCTATCCAAGCACATGGATAGAATGATTGACAGAAGATGGAGACAAAAACAGTAATGAGATAAAAAGAGAGGAAGGATGAAAAATGGGGAAGGATGGAGAGGTGGAGACTCCTCAGTCCCGTCGTAATGTAGCCGTTACCCTGTAAAACAATATTCACACACTGACATGCAATATTCACACACACACTGACATGTAATATTCACACACACACTGACATGGGAGATGAATGCCCTTGTTCTTGCGTGTGTGTGTGTGTGTGTGTGTGTGTGTGTGTGTGTGTGTGTGTGTGTGTGTGTGTGTGTGTGTGTGTGTGTGTGTGTGTGTGTGTGTGTGTGTGTGTGTGTGTGATCCCAAAAAAAGCAACGATGGCTAGATGGAACACCCGATGCAAAGTGCCATTGAGACACGTTGACTTGGCTGTGTGCTGTTGTGCCTGTTTCAAAATGAATACAGAGTCCACTGCTTTAACACTCCATTTGAAATCTTTCACAGAGCTGAGACGGTGGAGAGGACCTCACTCGCACGGGTTTCAATATTTCTTTTAAAAGATGGAATGTGTCATCAGAGTACATGCGCGGTGGGTGTGTACAGATGTAGAATCTTAATTTGAGCCAGTTTGCTACAGCAGTAAAATAAAATGCAGCAACAAGAAAAGTGAAAATTATTATGTGGATTCTAATTAATGGACATTTTAGTAGGGGTGGATACATTTTTCCTCAGGACAAATAAAGTGGAAATTACAAACTTTATAAAACTCTTTAAATCTCAAATACACTACAAGTTTGCATGTCCTGCAGTACAGGCAAACGATTAGCGACAAAAGAGTGATCAAATTAAGATCATACATCTGTATGAGCGTATTTAATTTCTATAAAGTATAGTTTGACAGTTGACATCAGAGTTTGGTTTTTGGAGAGAGAGAATGTTTGCGAGGGCAGGGTTTTCTGAATATATGAATGTGCTTAATGTTCTTGGATATTATCAAACACAGAAACAGATGCCAGGCGTGATTTCAACTGTAATGATATTGTTCTCTAGCTGTAATACCAAAACACTTTCCAGTCACTCTTTGTAGTTAATCCACACACAGGACTGACACCCCAATTACACCTTTAACTTCAGGCTTGGCCCCACACTGTCAGTGCCCAGAGAGAGAGAGCTTTGAGACCTCTATAGAGAAATAGATAGAGACAGTACTGTAGAGAGCCCCATAGACAGACAGAGAGGAGTCCTGCTGAGCTGAGAGCCCCTGCACTGGTCGTTCATTGATCCCACTGCAATCAGGTGACCAATTAGCTGTGTTGGAGAGAGACAACAAATGAGCATGCACACACACACACACACACACACACACACACACACACACACACACACACACACACACACACACACACTACCACCACCACCCCTGGAGCCCAGAGACTGGATATCAGGCTTAAACACCCAGTGCTCTGTCATCCGTTTCGGGCCTATGGTGCAAACTCCTCTCTGGAGGAGATCCAGAAATGGGTTTGTTATTGACCAGGGGAGAGGAGGAGGAGGGGGAGGGCAGGGTGGGAAGTGATGGATGTATTGACATAAGATCTCTATCGTTGGTGTAGAGTGAGTGAGAGTGGAGGGAATATGATCTAGTTACTGACTGAACTAGTTGGATAGGGGATAGGTTAACCTGACGTAGCTAGATAGGGGATAGGTTAACCTGACGTAGCTGGATAGGGGATAGGTTAACCTGACGTAGCTGGATAGGGGATAGGTTAACCTGACGTAGCTGGATAGGGGATAGGTTAACCTGACGTAGCTAGATAGGGGATAGGTTAACCTGACGTAGCTAGATAGGGGATAGGTTAACCTGACGTAGCTGGATAGGGGATAGGTTAACCTGACGTAGCTGGATAGGGGATAGGTTAACCTGACGTAGCTAGATAGGGGATAGGTTAACCTGACGTAGCTAGATAGGGGATAGGTTAACCTGACGTAGCTGGATAGGGGATAGGTTAATCTGACGTAGCTAGATAGGGGATAGGTTAACCTGACGTAGCTGGATAGGGGATAGGTTAACCTGACGTAGCTAGATAGGGATAGGTTAACCTGACGTAGCTGGATAGGGACGATGGAGGGGATTAATCTGACGTAGCTAGATAGGGGATAGGTTAACCTGACGTAGCTGGATAGGGGATAGGTTAACCTGACGTAGCTGGATAGGGGATAGGTTAACCTGACGTAGCTAGATAGGGGATAGGTTAACCTGACGTAGCTAGATAGGGGATAGGTTAACCTGACGTAGCTAGATAGGGGATAGGTTAACCTGACGTAGCTGGATAGGGGATAGGTTAATCTGACGTAGCTAGATAGGGGATAGGTTAACCTGACGTAGCTAGATAGGGGATAGGTTAACCTGACGTAGCTAGATAGGGGATAGGTTAAACTGACGTAGCTAGATAGGGGATAGGTTAACCTGACGTAGCTGGATAGGGGATAGGTTAACCTGATGTAGCTAGATAGGGGATAGGTTAACCTGACGTAGCTAGATAGGGGATAGGTTAACCTGACGTAGCTGGATAGGGGATAGGTTAACCTGACGTAGCTAGATAGGGGATAGGTTAACCTGACGTAGCTAGATAGGGGATAGGTTAACCTGACGTAGCTAGATAGGGGATAGGTTAATCTGACGTAGCTAGATAGGGGATAGGTTAACCTGACGTAGCTAGATAGGGGATAGGTTAACCTGACGTAGCTAGATAGGGGATAGGTTAACCTGACATAGCTGGAGTAAAATAAACACCTAAAACTTGACGAGAGGAAAAATATACGTCGAGGGAGGTTCTCTTCTGCACTGTTCAACCAATCCAGTAAAAGTGGAGGAGGAGTTAAGATGGAGCGTTGCTTTGATGACGTCCAAAAGCTGAAGTCGTGCCGTAGGCTCTCTTTCCATTCCCCATGAAAACCACAACATCTGGTTGTTGGGGACTCTGCAGAGGCTAAGTCAATTTCAAGACGCCTCCCTCTTAGCTGTATCAGTTAATGGTTCTGCCAGCTAAATCTGATAAGGAGAGAAGGAGATAAGTATTGGAACTGAACATGCAATTACACTGTAGATTGATTATTCCTGATTGACACTAACACATCTTGACAGGTTTACCAGGTCTCCAATCTAAATAGGTTTACCAGGACTCCAATCTAAATAGGTTTACCAGGTCTCCAATCTAAATAGGTTTACCAGGTCTCCAATCTAAACAGCTTGACAGGTTTACCAGATCTCCAATCTAAACAGCTGGAAAGGTTTTACCAGGTATCCAATCTAAATAGGTTTACCAGGTCTCCAATCTAAATAGATTTACCAGGTCTCCAATCTAAATAGGTTTACCAGGTCTCCAATCTAAATAGGTTTACCAGGTCTCCAATCTAAATAGGTTTACCAGGTCTCCAATCTAAATAGGTTTACCAGGTCTCCAATCTAAATAGGTTTACCAGGTCTCCAATCTAAACAGCTTGACAGGTTTACCAGGTCTCCAATCTAAATAGCTAAAATTAGTATTTTGTTTGTCTGTATCTTGATGACTCAGCTGTTTTTCTGTTAAATGCAAGTCATGTATTAGGCATTCCAAACAAAAGAAGATAATAAACCCGGTTTATGTGGTTGCGAGTGGGTATCTGACATAATCTCTTTTCTTGTAAGCACAGATTGCATCATATTAATCTGCAGTATTTCCACACCTGATCCATCCTGGGATACAGCGCCTCTGTGAGCCTGCATACTAACATCCAGATGGCCAAACAATGACTCACTATCCTGTCGTTTCTATGGCAGGACTTATCCTATCACACAGAACCATGTAGTGATGCTTGAACGGTTGGTAACTGCAGTGTCGATGACAAGTGGTAAATTGACTTTAACACTAATGCTAAATATAATTAGTGCATAAACACCTGGTAATGCATAAACCACCATTAAATATCTCCTTGTTAAAGCTTGGGACTTAAGAATCCTTCTAAACTTCCTGTGAATGTTAATATTAATGACAGTCCATGAGAACGCTCCATCCGTTAGCAATCAGGGCAGGAGGGAGGATGTGTGGGGGCTGTTGAGGGGCTTTTTTTTGGGGGGGGGGTACCCATAGGGGGGAGGGGGGGTACAGGATGTGTGGGGGCTGTTGATGGGCTTGGAGGGAGGCAAGGGGTGTCAGAAGGGGCCTCTCTATCCCATTGGCTCTGTTGGCATCCGAATACTGCCAACAACTATCCCCTTCCTTTCTCCCTGCACCTGTCCACTCATCCCTAACTTTTTCTCCTTGTCGCACCACAGGCCTGACAGACACTGTGGACTTGGCATTTAACAACTGACAAAGAGTGTTACCATTTAATCGCTAAATGTTAACTGCCATAAAAGCCCAGCTTCACTCCGTACGGCAGCAGAGGAAACTTTACTTTACCCCTGGATGGAACATCCAGTGTCTGCCTTCTGCTCATCCCAACAGCTTATATCCCACCCAATTGTGGCACTAGTGATAATGGTTAGGAAGTTATATATAATGCTAACCCAGATGAACTGGCAGAAGACTATGCCAACTGATGGGATAATTAAGTCAGTGGGGTAAACAGATGCTGTTTATAAAAGGCAGTTCAATTCAGTACATTAAATAAAAAGGTAGAATGGCAGCAATGTTAGCCAGTAAGATGTTCGAGAATGTCCGTGAGCATTCCATCCTCATCGTCTCATCACTCTCAATAACCCAAAGGCATTTAAGGCTGAGTGTTCACTTGACTTCCCTCTATCAATGCCAATCTATGGTGATGGTCTGTGTGGAGGAGGCGAAGGGCATGGGGGGGAGGAGCAGGAAGGTGGGGTGAGGTGCACTTCATAAATTGCTCATTTAGCAATGTGATGGATTCTGAATCATCGTCTGCCTGGGTGACTCTGTGTTGTCACGTTATAAGAGGGGTTTTATGGGAGAATAAAATGAAATGTATCATTTGCACCGAATACAACTGGTGGTGACGATACTGTGAAATGCTTGTTTATGAACTTTTCCCAACAATTCAGAGATGGAAAGTAATAATATAAAATAGTAACTAAAACCAGAGGAATCAACTAAAATACACAATAATGGAGCTATGTTCAGGAAGTACCAGTACCAGATCAATGTGGAGCTATATACAGGGAGTAACAGTACCAGATCAATGTGGAGTTATATACAGGGAGTACCAGTACCAGATCAATGTGGAGTTATATACAGGAAGTACCAGTACCAGATCAATGTGGAGTTATATACAGGGAGTACCAGTACCAGATCAATGTGGAGCTATATACAGGGAGTACCAGTACCAGATCAATGTGGAGTTATATACAGGGAGTACCAGTACCAGATCAATGTGGAGCTATATACAGGGAGTACCAGTACCAGATCAATGTGGAGTTATATACAGGGAGTACCAGTACCAGATCAATGTGGAGCTATATACAGGGAGTACCAGTACCAGATCAATGTGGAGCTATATACAGGGAGTACCAGTACCAGATCAATGTGGAGTTATATACAGGGAGTACCAGTACCAGATCAATGTGGAGCTATATACAGGGAGTACCAGTACCAGATCAATGTGGAGCTACAGTGCCTTGCGAAAGTATTCGGCCCCCTTGAACTTTGCGACCTTTTGCCACATTTCAGGCTTCAAACATAAAGATATAAAACTGTATTTTTTTGTGAAGAATCAACAACAAGTGGGACACAATCATGAAGTGGAACGACAATTATTGGATATTTCAAACTTTTTTAACAAACAAAAACTGAAAAATTGAGCGTGCAAAATTATTCAGCCCCTTTACTTTCAGTGCAGCAAACTCTCTCCAGAAGTTCAGTGAGGATCTCTGAATGATCCAATGTTGACCTAAATGACTAATGATGATAAATACAATCCACCTGTGTGTAATCAAGTCTCCGTATAAATGCACCTGCACTGTGATAGTCTCAGAGGTCCGTTAAAAGCGCAGAGAGCATCATGAAGAACAAGGAACACACCAGGCAGGTCCGAGATACTGTTGTGAAGAAGTTTAAAGCCGGATTTGGATACAAAAAGATTTCCCAATCTTTAAACATCCCAAGGAGCACTGTGCAAGCAATAATATTGAAATGGAAGGAGTATCAGACCACTGCAAATCTACCAAGACCTGGCCGTCCTTCTAAACTTTCAGCTCATACAAGGAGAAAACTGATCAGAGATGCAGCCAAGAGGCCCATGATCACTCTGGATGAACTGCAGAGATCTAGAGCTGAGGTGGGAGACTCTGTCCATAGGACAACAATCCGTTGTATATTGCACAAATCTGGCCTTTATGGAAGAGTGGCAAGAAGAAAGCCATTTCTTAAAGATATCCATAAAAAGTGTTGTTTAAAGTTTGCCACAAGCCACCTGGGAGACAACACCAAACATGTGGAAGAAGGTGCTCTGGTCAGATGAAACCAAAATGGAACTTTTTGGCAACAATGCAAAACGTTATGTTTGGCGTAAAAGCAACACAGCTCATCACCCTGAACACACCATCCCCACTGTCAAACATGGTGGTGGCAGCATCATGGTTTGGGCCTGCTTTTCTTCAGCAGGGACAGGGAAGATGGTTAAAATTGATGGGAAGATGGATGGAGCCAAATACAGGACCATTCTGGAAGAAAACCTGATGGAGTCTGCAAAAGACCTGAGACTGGGACGGAGATTTGTCTTCCAACAAGACAATGATCCAAAACATAAAGCAAAATCTACAATGGAATGGTTCAACAATAAACATATCCAGGTGTTAGAATGGCCAAGTCAAAGTCCAGACCTGAATCCAATCGAGAATCTGTGGAAAGAACTGAAAACTGCTGTTCACAAATGCTCTCCATCCAACCTCACTGAGCTCGAGCTTTTTTGCAAGGAGGAATGGGAAAAAATTTCAGTCTCTCGATGTGCAAAACTGATAGAGACATACCCCAAGCGACTTACAGCTGTAATCACAGCAAAGGTGGCGCTACAAAGTATTAACTTAAGGGGGCTGAATAATTTTGCACGCCCAATTTTTCAGTTTTTGATTTGTTAAAAAAGTTTGAAATATCCAATAAATGTCGTTCCACTTCATGATTGTGTCCCACTTGTTGTTGGTTCTTCACAAAAAAATACAGTTTTATATCTTTATGTTTGAAGCCTGAAATGTGGCAAAAGGTCGCAAAGTTCAAGGGGGCCGAATACTTTCGCAAGGCACTGTATATACAGGGAGTACCAGTACCAGATCAATGTGGAGTTATATACAGGGAGTACCAGTACCAGATCAATGTGCAGAGGAATGAGGAGCTTGAGGTAGATATGTACATGACAGCTGTTCCTCCAAGGCCAGAGTTTATCTGACATTTACAGTGACCTCAAAGTCTCTCTAGACCTCGCAGATCATATTAATGTTCCCAACCATGTCCTGGACTCCACAAATCACATGAAAAATAGTCCATATGGAAATGGAAAATATATTTTCCTGATATATATATATATATATTTTTTTTTACAAATGTTCCATTGGAACTATACTAAAGTAATCATCTCTCTCTCTGTGTAACAAAAAAAAGAAAAAAAAAAAGTTGATCAGCTCCCCCGTAGTCCCTCAGACTGTTGGACGTGAGGACAGGAGAAGAAGGGTGGTCACGTCGCCAGCACGGATAAGCACAGATTTATCTGATGTCTTCTTTAAGTAATAAGAAATAACATCATTCAAAGCTGCCTTTATCCATACCTCTAGAGACCTCCTCTTGGTATGCTGGGGACGGAGAGAGTTCAGGAGCATATTCATAGTGCAGAACAGTAGCTATGGAAACCATATAAGGGAGGTCAAATCACATTGTATTTGTCACATACACATATTTATCAGATGTTAATGCGGGTGTAGTGAAATGCTTGTGTTCCTAACTCTAACAGCGCAGTAATATCTAACAATTCACAACAATAACACACACATCTAAAAGTAAAAGAATGGAATTAAGAAATATATAAATATTAGATTGAGCAATGTAGGAGTGGCATTGACTAGAATACGGTAGAATAGAATACAGTGTATACATATGAGATGAGTAAAGCAGTATGTAATCATTATTTAAACATTATTAAAGTGACTAGTGTTCCATTATTAAAGTGGCCAGTGATTCCATGTCTATGTATATAGGGCAGCAGCCTCTAAGGTGCAGACTTGGGTAGAAATAGTATTTTTATCCTTTTGAAATACTTAAGCTGAGCTTGGTTTAGTGAAACCACTGGGGTAGTCCTGCGAGTGCCAACCCGTCCAGTGCGCTGGGTGAGCTAAACCAAGCGCACCCAACGTGTTTGAGAGAGAACACTGTTTGGACCCAAACCCGGTGGCACAGAAAAGCAGGATAGTATGGGACAAGCTTAGGTGTATTAAGGCAGGGTTTCCCCCAAACTCGGTCCTGGGGACCCCCCAGGTGCACATTTTGGGTTTTGCCCCAGCAACTCCAGGACCGAGTTTGGGGAAACCCTGTACTAAGAAGGCACAACACGATGGAATAGGAAAAGCACTTTACGTGTCAGGTCAACTGCAATGAACATCATCAAGAGATTTTCTCATTTCCACTTCGCTAAAATCATTCTATTGCCTACTAATAGTGCTTTTTTACACGCCAGCTCATCTTTTGAGTGGCACTTTGGGGTCAGGGGTCACTGAATGTGCCAATAAGGTAAATGTTAGTTGTACATGAGATGTTCTCTCTGGTTGATAGGTCTTGTAAATCTACTGTAGGTGGATTTTAAGTAAAGAATGAGCCATTTCCAAAGCTTCAGAAGACAAGTATGTTTGACATATTTCAATAAGACGAGATAAACTACGTATCTTTACAACTGACCGAATATCACCACACGACTGATCTAGATGGTACGGCAGCAAATGTACACACACACAGATGTCACACACGACCCACCACACACAGGGACAGGAGTTTAAAGGTCAGATAGAAGTCAGGGAGAAGCACTTCACCACATAGAACATTCAAGGTAAAAGTTGCATCTCACCACAGATCTAGGATCAGATTACCTTACCCCCAATGCTACCCTAGCCATTACGAGGGTGGTATAAGATCTGACCGTTTATCAGTGGTTAAGAGCAACCACTACCTGCTCCACACACAACAAACCAAGAGAGACAGAGAGAGTTTACAACATATCAAACCAAGAGAGAGAGAGAGAGAGTTTATAACATATCAAACCAAGAGAGAGAGAGAGTTTACAACATATCAAACCCAGAGAGAGAGAGAGTTTACAACATATCAAACCCAGAGAGAGAGTGTTTACAACATATCAAACCCAGAGAGAGAGAGAGTTTACAACATATCAAACCCAGAGAGAGAGAGGCGAATATATCTATTTTCTTGTTATTTTTAAACATCACATTTGGCAATGAAATAAAGACATTCAGATCACTTCATACAATCACATAAGTAAAAATCAATGTGGGGAATTTGATCAGCCATTGGTAAAGGTAATGCCACACAGACCAAGTCAATTAGATCTAACAGCTGTCTGCACACTATTACAAGGGGAGTTAAGAGGAAGGAAAAGGAGGTATAGATTGAAGGTTATCTTCTGCTGAACGCCGGGCAGAATAAAGGTTGGAGGAGTTACGAGGGAAGAAGAGCTGCAGTTTAACAGGATCACAAGAAGGAACGGATACAATACTAGACGAGTAAAAAGGGGGGAGGTGAACTGGCGAGATGAAAGAGAAGAGGAGGTGTAGATATCAGCTGTGCTCCATAATCAGGGTTACCAGAGAGGCATCCACACACACACACACACTCATGCACGCACACACACACACTCTCATGCACGCACTCATGCATGCACACACACACACTCATGCACGCACACACACACACACACTCATGCACGCACACACACACACTCTCATGCACGCACTCATGCATGCACACACACACTCTCATGCACGCACTCATGCATGCACACACACACACTCATGCACGCACACACACACACACTCATGCACGCACGCACGCACACACACACACTCATGCACGCACACACACACACACACTCATGCACACACACACACACACTCATGCACGCACTCATGCACGCACACACACACACTCATGCACACACACACAGCAATGCGGCACTTTGATCCATCATTATCGATTAACCATCTGCATACAACCATCCTCATAGAGCCTGCCTCCCTCCTCCCACACAGCAACAGATACTGATACAGGCCTACGTTCCCCACCTCTGAATGACTAGCAACACACACCCACGCTCACACACACACACCCGCAGGCACACACACTCATGCACATGCGCACACACACTATAAAACATTTCCTGTAAATGTACAGTAACTTACTGGCAGCATGTCAGGACAGACGCTGGAAGACGAGAAGCAAGTACAGGGAGTGAATATTTAATAAATATCTGACATGAAACAAAACAAAGACAGATCCTAAAAAGGTTATACAGCTGCACCATCGAGAGCATCACCGCCTGATACGGCAACTGCTCGGCTTCTGACCGTAAGGCGCTACAGAGCGTAGTGCAAACGGCCCAGTACATCACTGGTGCCAAGCTTCCTGCCATCCAGGACCTATATAATAGGCGGTGTCAGAGGAAAGCCCACAGAGACTCCAGTCACCCAAGTTATAGACCATTTTCTCTGCTACCGTACGGCAAGCGGTACCGGAGCGCCAAGTCTAGGACCAAAAGGCTCCTCAACAGTTTCTACCCCAACTCAACAGTTTCTACCCCCAAGCCATTAGCCTGCTGAACAATTCATAAAAATTGCCACTGGACAATTGACCCCCCCTCTCTTGTACACTGCTGCTAGTCACTGTTTGTTTGTTACCTATGCATAGTCACTTCGCCCCCACCTACACGTACAGATGACCTCAACGAGCCCAAACCCCTGCACAATGACTCGGTGCCCCTGTATTTAGCCTCATTATTCTTATTCTTATTGTGTTACTTTTTTATTATTTCTTATTATTTTAGCCTACATTGGTAAACATTTTCTTCCCCTTGAACTGCACTGTTGGTTAAGGGCTTGTAAGTAACCATTTCACGGTAAAGTCTACACTTGTTGTATTTGGCACATGTGGCAAGTAAAGTTTGATCTGATTTGAAACTGAGCAATAGACAGATATAGGGGAGGCAATAAATAAGTGAGTCCAATGAAGCACGTAATGATGACTCAGGTCAAGTTACTGTAATGTATTTTACAGTACAGCTACTGTAATCCATTTTACAGTAATCCATTTTATGATACCAAAAATGCTACTGTAATATATTGTACAGTATATTATTGGAATTATCCATGCAGAGACATATTACTCAGTGTTCTATGCAAATTTACATTTACATTTTGGTCATTCAACGTGTGCTCATGTGCTTAGCAACTTACAGTCAGTGCATTCAAATCAAATCATGTGTTATTGGTCACATACACATATTTAGAAGATGTTATTGCGGGTGTAGCGAAATGCTTGTGTTCCTAGCTCAAACAGTGCAGAAGTATCTAACAATTCACAACAATACACACAAATCTAAAAGTAAAAGAATGGAATGAAGAAACAGAAATATTAGATCGAGCAATGTCGTTGTGGCTTTGACAAAAATACAGTAGAATATAATACACTATATACATATGAGATGAGTAAAGCAGTATGTAAACATTATTAAAGTGACTAGTGTTCCATTATTAAAGTCGCCAGTGATTTCAAGTCTATGTACAGTATATAGGGCAGCAGCCTCTAAGGTGCTCGGAAGGGAGGAGCTAAATGGAGTCGTGATCAGATTTGCCGAAGGGAGGGTAGGGGAGGGCCTAGTAAGCTTTTCAAAAAGTTGAGTAACAGTGGTCCAATATTTTCTCCGAGCGAGTACTACTGTCAATGTGTTGATATAACTTTCGAAGCATTTTCCTCAAATTTGCTTTGTTAAAATCCCCAGCTACAATAAATATGGCTTTGGGATACGCGGTTTCCAGTTGGAATGGAGTCCAGTATAGTTATTTGAGGGCCGTCGGGGTATCAGCTTGAGGGGGAATACACACGGCTGTGACTATAACCGAAGAGAATCCTCTTGGGAGGTAATTCGGTCAGCATTTGATTGAGGTATTCTAGTCTGGCTTAACAAAATGACAATCACACCATGAGTAGTTAATCATGAAACATACACCCCCGCATTTTTTTCTTCCCAGAGAGTTCCTTCTTCCTATCTGCATGATGTACTGAGAACCCAGCTGGCTGTATGGACGGGGACATTATTTCCAGAGAGAGCCATGTTTCCATGAAACAGAGTATATTACAGTCCCTTGATGTCTCTCTGGAAGGAGATCCTCACCCTGAGCTTGTCTACTTTATTATCTAGAGACTGAACATTAGCAAGTAAAATACTCAGAAGCGGAGGATGGTTCGCACTCCACCTGAGTTGGACTAGAAGGCCACTTGGAATACCTCTTCTCTGCCGGCAGTGTTTTGGAGCAGCCTCTGGTGCGACATACTGTATAGCCACTTAGCTATATCTAGTTTGAAAAGACGGGTTGAGTGGGCGGGGAGCTTTGATTCACGAGCTCACCTTGACTGACAGCTCTTTGAAACGCCTATGTCAAGCAACTTTTGATGCATAGATTAATAAAGTCAACTTTTAATAACATTTGATGACACCCTATAGTCAAAATTTGGCACCAGTAGAGTAGATATCTAGCTATATAAACCTCTGCAAATACACCTTCTCCGATGTTGCTTACAAGGCAAAACTTTAAGACTCTCTATCACTCTGATCTGTGCCCCATATATATTTCATTGTTAGGGAACTACTACCACATATCACTGAAATTGGTACAGCACTCTCACTAAAGGGTGCAACAAATATAGCCTCTTACAAGACATGCATTAAAATAGTTTAATGAGCCAGCTATTCTTTCTCCCCTCACAATTTTTCTCCATAATGCATCATCATTTATAGTACGCTGCAGTAAATTTTATAGCGAACCAGCAATGCAGTACTTTATAGTTGTGTTGTACTGAAAATAAGAATCTGCCATTTCTAACAGTGAATATTTAATTATATATTATAGGATACCCACTGATATTTGGTGTTTTATATTATTTGTACTTTAGCAAAAACCTTAACAAAGACTTCTGAACTGACAGTGACAACAGACATTATTTAGTCCAGACCTCTTGGGTTTTTGGCTATATGTACACTTGAAGACAGGGAGTCTATAGCTGCCCCACAAGAAACCAAACATTGCAGTGTAGGCTATTTTGACTAAAGCAACAGAGATTTCACTGCCCTGAGGGAGCCCCACACAGCCCCCTGCCTAGCTTGTCTGCCATCAGTGAGAGCCAATATTTTCAGAGATTTTCATTTCGATTTCTGCTAAATACATCTACAAGAGCTCTAGTGTGTCTCAGGCCATTACTGCGGCCTCCACAGCAACATCGCTATCAGTCTGATGAAATCAATGAGCTGGAGTTAGCATGCCTAGAGGTAATTTCAAGAACAAATGTAAAACACACAGAAAAAGGAAGATTGGAGAAGTACATTCTCTGAGCTAGAAAAACATTACAATGCTCCTCTACCTCCTCTTCTCTCCCTCCACTTCTCTCCTTCCTCTTCCCTTCCTCTTCCCTCCCTCCTCTTTTCTCCCTCCTCTTACCTCTTCCCTTCTCTCCCTCTTCTTCTCTCCCTCTTCCCTTCTCTCGCTCTCTTCTTTCCCTCCTCTTCCCTCCTCTTCTTTCCCTCCCTCCCTCCTCTTCTCTCCCTCCCTCCTCTTCTCTCCCTCCTCTTCCTCCCTTTTCTCCCTCCCTTCTCTCCCTCCCTCCTCTTCCCTCCCTCCTCTTCCCTTCTCTCCCTCCTCTTCCCTTCTCTCTCTCCCTCCTCTTCTCTCCCTCCCTCCTCTTCTCTCCCTCCCTCCTCTTCTCTCCCTCCTCTTCCTCCCTTCTCTCCCTCCCTCCACTTCCCTCCCTCCTCTTCCCTTCTCTCCCTCTCTACCTCTCTCTCACTACCTCTCTCTCAAGTGTTAAGTGTGCGTAAATTCCCCTTTATGCACTTTTCTCTCTGTGTGTGTTCTAGCCTTGAATTTAAGCATGACATAAACATGCTATTCACCCGCTATTCGTTTGGGGTGGAGATCAAAGGAATTCATGTGTGTCTACAGATACACCATATTCTGCCCCTGACTTAATTCCATCATAATTCCACCACCTTTACGTGCCAGGAAATAATAAGGTCGAGCAAGCTATCGGTTGAAAGTGGAACAACTTCTACTTAATTTCTTTCTATAGAAATAACACCCATCGCCATCCACTGTCATTTATAAATTGATAAGAGCTATGGATAAGACCTGGGTAAATTAGTAATCTGTTTAGATGATGGGATTGTAAATATAAATTACAATTGTTGTAGATCTCTTTTACCTTATAATTGCTGGAGACAAATATGAAACCAGTCACATGGCAACAAACAGAAGCGCATCAACATATCACCTTTTCCACAGCGACGTTTATGAATATAACCTTGAAGGGATGAAATTTAGAGATGCTATAGAATTCTGTAGGCATGCGCAAATGACAGTACAGGGCCGAACTTACCGAGTTGCAGGCACAGCAACACACCGGGGCAGCATTTACCCACAATGGCTACCAGAACTGGAAGGCAGTAGCATTTACCCACAATGGCTACCAGAACTGGAAGGCAGCAGCATTTACCCACAATGGCTACCAGAACTGGAAGGCAGCAGCATTTACCCACAATGGCTACCAGAACTGGAAGGCATCAGCATTTACCCACAATGGCTACCAGAACTGGAAGGCAGCAGCATTTACCCACAATGGCTACCAGAACTGGAAGGCAGCAGCATTTACCCACAATGGCTACCAGAACTGGAAGGCAGTAGCATTTACCCACAATGGCTACCAGAACTGGAAGGCAGTAGCATTTACCCACGATGGCTACCAGAACTGGAAGGCAGCAGCATTTACCCACGATGGCTACCAGAACTGGAAGAAGGCTTTTTAAGACACAATGCTAATGTGGATCATAAATATGCAATGACAGCGTGGAACGAGTGGACAATTCAGAAAGAGTTTGGCTCAGCAATATGCAATGCTCTAAGTGATGGACATTTTGGAAAAAAAAGTCAAAGAGAACAGAGAGTATATAAGAGCAGTTGTGGAGACATTGCGTTACACTGCCATACCAGGGACTTTCACAGAGAGGAGACATTGCGTTACACTGCCATACCAGGGACTTTCACAGAGAGGAGACATTGCGTTACACTGCCATACCAGGGACTTTCACAGAGAGGAGACATTGCGTTACACTGCCATACCAGGGACTTTCACAGAGAGGAGGCATTACGTTACACTGCCATACCAGGGACTCTCACAGAGAGGAGGCATTGCGTTACACTGCCATACCAGGGACTTTCACAGAGAGGGGACATTGCGTTACACTGCCATACCAGGGACTTTCACAGAGATGAGACATAGAAAACGACACAGCTGTCAACCAGGGAAACTTCCTTGAACTTTTACAGGTCATAGGCAAATTCGACTAAACAGTCGCACAGGAAAATCTCAGATAATACTAGAAATGGTAATTACACGCATCATGATATACAGAATGAAACGCTGGGCAAACCCTTGACTCAGAAACCTTGCCTGCCTGTCCATACACATACCTTGCCTGCCTGTCCATACACATACCTTGCCTGCCTGTCCATACACATACCTTGCCTGCCTGTCCATACACATACCTTGCCTGCCTGTCCATACACACAGAATAAACCACGGCCCTGGATTTTCACTGAACCACAACAACAGACGCATCGTCCTTCTATAAACGAACACTTGGTGAGTATCTGAAAGGTCTTTTAGTTATTGACAGAGAGCGCATGTCCGGTGGGGGGAACATGATTCAATCACACTGATCTGGATCTGGATAGAACAAGAAGACACAGGCATATTGTCCACCATTCGGGCCTACAAGTACTTTTGCAATAGAAATATAATGGCTAAGATTGTGATGATAGCCAGCTGGTTTTACACCATGAGTGCGCAGTTGACAGGCATAGGGAAAATGGATCTTCTCGTTGTGGCTGCAGTGTGGATATTATTCTTTTCATTTCTGACGTTGTGATAGACATTTAATCTGTGACATTATAACCAATGCACAGCAGGACGCATGTATAGCGTCGGCCTACAAGTTATTTTGTTCGCGATTGAAATATTATCACTAAGATTGTGATGATGGCCAGTACGTTATACAAGTGTGTGTACAGTTAACAGGCTAAATGAGCTGCACTTTAGATATTATTCATTTCATTTCTGACGGTGTGGTAGTGTCACGTCCTGACCTTAGAGATCCTTTTTATTCTCTATGTTTGGTTAGGTCAGGGTGTGACTCGGGTGGGAAAGTCTATGTTTTCTATTTCTCTGTTTTTGGCCGTGTGTGTGTGTGTGTGTGTGTGTGTGTGGTTCCCAATCAGAGGCAGCTGTCTCTCGTTGTCTCTGATTGGGGATCACATATAAGTTGTCATTTTCCTTTTGGGTTTTGTGGGGTCTTGTTTTCTGTTTAGTGTCTGTACCTGACAGAAATGTGCGCTTTCGTTTTCCCGGTTGTTATTTTTGTTTGAGTGTTTTTTGAATAAAGTATCATGAACACTTTCCACGCTGCTCTTTGGTCCACTCTTCCGTCTACCAACGAGAGCCGCTACAGGTAGCCATTTCATCCGAAACATTATTACCAATGTTGTCTGATTATGCATTTGGAATAATGCACTTGTAAATAGTCATGAAAATCAACTATTTTCTTAGCACCCCCACGTATTGATCAAGCCCCCCAGTAGCACCGGGAGAGAGAGGAATCCTGGCGCCGTGCCTGCCGAATTAATTTGTTTTAATTATGTGCCAGGACTTTTAATAGCATTTTTTAAAAACAATTTCTTTTGTGTTAAATATTAGCCACTATCATTAGCCTTTCTTTCCTCTGTCAGGTTCCTGTGGTTGTTCCTGGGGGTTGCTAGCAATAGTGGATCATAATACAAGTTGTGCAATAATTTGGGACATGCAGCCTATTTGAATCATTCAGGAACGCAGACCATTCACCGCAGTGTAAACCTGGGGCCTCTGCTTCATGACCACTGGACCGTTGTCATCACAGTTACGTGATTAGTGAAGATTATTAGGGTAGAGTTATTTGACTATTGTTCAACCACCATTGTGCGCTTTTCTCACCTTCCAATATCTCATGGGTTGAACAGTTGAATATAGCAACAGGATGAATCAGACTATTTTTTATTCACCAATATATTTAATGTGTGAAGGCTCTCCGAAACAGTTATTTTTAATTCATAAATACTTTCCTAACCCTAAATAATATGCAAGATCAGAGTATTTTTAAATGTACCAATTGGTGCTGAAAAGGATTCATATATGAATGTTTTAACATGGCTTTCTCCATATATTCTAGCGAGTCTGCTGAGAAAATTGAAATGAACCTTTTAGTGCTGTAGAATAAATCAGGGTCACCCAGAGTGTTTCTTGGTCATTTAAAAACAAATCTACTTTCAAACAAAAGGTACACACTTCACACACATTTACATTTACATTTACATTACATTTAAGTCATTTAGCAGACGCTCTTATCCAGAGCGACTTACAAATTGGTGCATTCACCTTATGACATCCAGTGGAACAGTAGTGCATCTAAATCTTTTAAGGGGGGATGAGAGGGATTACTTTATCCTATCCTAGGTATTCCTTAAAGAGGTGGGGTTTCAGGTGTCTCCGGAAGGTGGTGATTGACTCCGCTGTCCTGGCGTCGTGAGGGAGTTTGTTCCACCATTGGGGGGCCAGAGCAGCGAACAGTTTTGACTGGGCTGAGCGGGAACTGTACTTCCTCAGTGGTAGGGAGGCGAGCAGGCCAGAGGTGGATGAACGCAGTGCCCTTGTTTGGGTGTAGGGCCTGATCAGAGCCTGGAGGTACTGAGGTGCCGTTCCCCTCACAGCTCCGTAGGCAAGCACCATGGTCTTGTAGCGGATGCGAGCTTCAACTGGAAGCCAGTGGAGAGAGCGGAGGAGCGGTGTGACGTGAGAGAACTTGGGAAGGTTGAACACCAGACGGGCTGCGGCGTTCTGGATGAGTTGTAGGGGTTTAATGGCACAGGCAGGGAGCCCAGCCAACAGCGAGTTGCAGTAATCCAGACGGGAGATGACAAGTGCCTGGATTAGGACCTGCGCCGCTTCCTGTGTGAGGCAGGGTCGTACTCTGCGGAAGACACCTGGACCATGTCAGATACCCAGCGTTGAAATGTAATCTATTTTGAGTTTGCATCCCAATATTACACTCTATATACAGTACATCACAGAAGACTGAAATATAACAAAACCGTTTGACATAGAAACACCGGAGTTTCTGCGGGATAAAAAAAAGAAAAACAAGTTGATTAATTATGAAATGATGAAAACGATTAATCCACCCAGGAGGTCACTAGAGTGTGAATTGGTCATTTGACTACAGGAAAGCACTACAGGCACACCAAAAGTGATGGCTTTAGATACATGTACTGAACTCCACGACAAGATCTGTTGGCCAGCAAGTGGTGGGAGAGTTTCAGGGGTTGAATTACATTTTATTCAGTGTGCAAAAGGGACTCAAAACAAAGTTTATTTGTCACGTGCGCCGACTACAACAGGTGTAGACCTTACTGTGAAATGCTTACTGTTCCTTATATAATGACAAACTGGGGCGTAGGTTTAACTACTTTTAATGAACATATACTTCAGCCAGAAAACTCCATGTGTAGCCATGCAAGGCATTCTTTAACCCCCCCCCTGCCTCCTGCATAGCCTGCTGGGTAACGTAGTCTAAATGTTATTAACACATAACACATCTTTCCTTTAAAAGAAAACTACTTTTCTATGTAACTACACATGTCACATCACATTTGTTTACTCAACCTGCATAACATGCTATTTTCAATAACACACATTTCTTTCCCCAATTGTTTTTGTATTTTTTTAAATATTATCTTTCTACTAAATATAGTCTGACAGCGTTCGTCGTCAGTCAGGGTGTTCTGACTGAATTGTCCATTTCTAAAGGCATTTGACGCTTCAGCAGTATCCTCCTGATGATCCTCAGTCCCTTGAGTGAATGGCTGCAGCCTTAGATCCACTCTGTTTCGTCTCAGTTGTGATCCATGCTCCGTTTGGATCTCATAGGATTGCGGTGCAACTTGTCTCTGCACACATCCTCGCTGCATCCAGGTTCCTGTAGTGACATGGAGTCGTACATGATCTGTAGGTTTCAGTTCAGGTAAGTGTCTTGCACTTTTGTCGTGTCTCTGTTTTTGTTTGTCTTTCTGTTTTTCCTTTGCGAGTATGACTTTGTGAGCACCTCTGGGTGTTAACAAGTCCTCATGGATGGGTAGGTTGGTTCTGATGCGACGTCCTCTGGGTGTTAGCAAGTCCTCATGGATGGGTAGGTTGGTTCTGATGCGACGTCCTCTGGGTGTTAGCAAGTCCTCATGGATGGGTAGGTTGGTTCTGATGCGACGTCCTCTGGGTGTTAGCAAGTCCTCATGGATGGGTAGGTTGGTTCTGATGCGACGTCCTCTGGGTGTTAGCAAGTCCTCATGGATGGGTAGGTTGGTTCTGATGCGACGTCCTCTGGGTGTTAGCAAGTCCTCATGGATGGGTAGGTTGGTTCTGATGCGACGTCCTCTGGGTGTTAGCAAGTCCTCATGGATGGGTAGGTTGGTTCTGATGCGACGTCCTCTGGGTGTTAGCAAGTCCTCATGGATGGGTAGGTTGGTTCTGATGCGACGTCCTCTGGGTGTTAGCAAGTCCTCATGGATGGGTAGGTTGGTTCTGATGCGACGTCCTCTGGGTGTTAGCAAGTCCTCATGGATGGGTAGGTTGGTTCTGATGCGACGTCCTCTGGGTGTTAGCAAGTCCTCATGGATGGGTAGGTTGGTTCTGATGCGACGTCCTCTGGGTGTTAGCAAGTCCTCATGGATGGGTAGGTTGGTTCTGATGCGACGTCCTCTGGGTGTTAGCAAGTCCTCATGGATGGGTAGGTTGGTTCTGATGCGACGTCCTCTGGGTGTTAGCAAGTCCTCATGGATGGGTAGGTTGGTTCTGATGCGACGTCCTCTGGGTGTTAGCAAGTCCTCATGGATGGGTAGGTTGGTTCTGATGCGACGTCCCATCAACATTGTGCAGGTGAAAGTCCGTTCTGCAGCGGTGTGCTGCGGTAGATCATCAGATCTTTTAGGAAATCCTCCTTTCCACCATGTGCCTTTTTCATCAGACCTTTGACAATTGACCTGTACCCTACTGGCTCCAGGTCATCTACAAGACCCTGCTAGGTAAAGTCCCCCTTTATTTCAGCTCGCTGGTCACCATAGCAGCACCCACCTGTAGCACGCGCTCCAGCAGGTATATCTCTCTGGTCACCCCCAAAACCAATTCTTCCTTTGGCCATCTCTCCTTTTAGTTCTCTGCTGCCAATGACTGGAACAAACTAGAAAAATCTCTGAAACTGGAAACACTTATCTCCCTCACCAAACAACTACCTATCCCTTTACTGTATTTAAAAAAATAATAATTAAGCACCAGCTGCCAGAGCAGCTCACAGATTACTGCACCTGTACATAGCCCATCTACAATTTAGCCCAAACAACTACCTCTCCCTCTACTATATTTATTTTGCTCCTTATTTATATCTCTACTTTGCACATTCTTCCACTGCAAATCTACCATTCCAGTGTTTTACTTGCTATATTGTATTTACTTCGCCACCATGGCCTTTTTTTGCCTTTACCTCCCTTATCTCACCTCATTTGCTCACATTGTATATAGACTTATTTTTCTACTGTATTATTGACTGTATGTTTGTTTTACTCCATGTGTAACTCTGTGTTGTTGTATGTGTCAAACTGTTTTGCTTTATCTTGTCCAGGTCGCAATTGTAAATGAGAACTTGTTCTCAACTTGCCTACCTGGTTAAATAAAGGTTAAATAAATAAAAAATAAGGTAATTCTGAATACCAACTTCTGAGAAGTACATTTCCCAAATCTGAATCGGGCCCAATATGAACACAGAAGAACAGCAGTAGAATCAGAGGATGGACTTAAAGGACTCAGTGATTTAGCTGCTCAGAGCTCTTCCACTGCAACGTCATGAAGAACAAATACCAGCCACTGATACCTGTTGTGCAGCTTATGCTAATCATACACATATACAGTGGATTTACAGAGCTTTAGAAGTGTGATGTTAAATATGTTTAACTGATACAGAGGTTTGGGTTAAGTCGGGCATCAAAGCAGATTGTGTTGTTGATGATTAACAACAACGGCACAAAACAAAGTTTTCAGAGTTGACCAGTCTGCTCTAAAACAAGCTTTCTTCATTAACTTTCCATCTCGCAGCATCCCCCCCAAGGACAAATAGAACAGGGTGAGTGAGAGAGAGGGAGAGCGAGATTCGATAAAAATGTGAGAGGCAGAGTTTTATTTTCAGTTCTTCACAGTCTGTTGATCAAGGTGAAAAATGCTGTTTTAATTCCTGGAATCATATCATCCTGTAGACGAGCTCATTACAAAGAATCACTGCTGCAGGATAAAGTGGGGATGGAGAGGGAGAAAGAGAGAAATAGAGAAAGAGAAAAGAAGAGCGAAAGAGAGAAATAGAGAGAGACGAGTGAAAGGGAAAGAGAGAAAAGCAATTAAAGCCCATTGAGACCTACAGAGGTTGTAAAATGGCACTGCTATATTTTAGTGCTTTCTCAAGTATCGACCATGGGAAGACTCAGTAGCCAGTTGAGGAAGTTTCATCTGAAGGGCTTTGACCTCTGACCTGTTGAGACATACACTGCACTACCAAGCAAAAAGGAAGTAACTGCTCATAGCGTGGAACTGAGAGAAATGTATTTTTCTTACTTTGGTTTCACCCTAACCTAGTACAGTTACTGCTAATATGACCCCCATTTTCTCCAAAACACAATTCAACAGAGGCAGGATATTTGTTCACATGATTAAGCATGTATTTAATGTAGCAAAAATGAAAACTAATTTCGACCAAATAAGCAGTTAGTGCATTTTTGTTTGGTAGGGCAGTACAGACATCTGTGTAAAATGTACTGTACCCAGCTGTGCTGCTAAGACCTGATTTATACATCATTTGACATCTCGGAAAAACATCTCCCGCACTCATTCTCTCTCTGTGTCTGTGATGTGTTATTGACGAATAACTTCTTGTCAGTATGAATGCCTTCTCCTGAATGCCTCCTCCTGAATGCCTCCTCCTGAATGCCTCCCCTGAATGCCTCCTCCTGAATGCCTCCTGTCGTCCGTTGTATTAACTAATTACCTTCCGTCTGCCATGGCAGAGAGTCACCCACCCCAGAGAATGTTCCCATTTCACGTCATGCCTGACATTCCGATGGAATTGGAGATCACATCCAGATTCAGACCAACTAAAATGACCCCCCCTCCCCCTACTCACTGCAATCACAACTCAGTTATTAGGTAAACTACTAGGCTGCTGTTCTGACATGTTTTCACAGTGGTCAAACAAGTCACACAAGCAGACGCACACATGCAGGTTGTTCCTCTTAATTCTCATGCTTTCCTTCCACTGTATAATGAAACGCAGTGGGGAGACACAGTCTCCAGTCTCCTGTCAATAAACCAAGCTCATTCCAAACTCATTAACAATCCGACCAGGACAATACTGGCCACAAAAGCATACCGTGTGGGTGTGCTGTCTGTGGCAGGGAAAATACACAGGCTTTTCACAGTTGACGGTCTGTCATTTTCTATGATAAAGGTTTCTTTATGGAAGACCCCGGTTGCAATTGATTTGTGATTTGACGAGAATAGTACAGAAGAGACCTAAGAATGCAGTGTAAACCCTTGGGAGGATCGGGTGAATAAAAAAATGTAAAAGAACAAATCCACAAAAGACGGGCGTTTTGTTGAATAAGATTCTGGAAGTATTCATCGAGAGTCATCGTCTGGCCTTTGGGTGAACGTGTGAGGAAATACAAAAGAACAGGTTGAATATTTCTCCAGAGTCGTCATCATGTTATGCCTTCCAGTCTTCTGTTTATTAGGGAGAAAATACTCTAACTTTCCTTTATTGGGGAGAAAAGCTCCCCAATAAGCATTTCGCTACACCTACAATAACATCTGCTGAACACGTATATGTGACTAATACAATGTGATTTGATTTGAAGCCTCTAACTTTCCTTTATTGAGGAGAAAAGACTCTAACCTTCATTATTGGAGAGAAAAGCCCCTAACTTTGCTTTATTAGTGTCACGACTTCCGCCGATCCACTTTTCATTTTCCATTTGTTTTGTCTTTGTTTTACACACCTGGTTTCAATTCCCCAATTCCATGTTCATTATTTAACCCTCTGTTTTCTCCATGGTTTTTTGTGCGTGTTTGTTTTATTATAAGTTTGGTCCGTTGTTTGTGGACCTGGTGTTACTTCATGAATTTTGATATTTTGAGTAAAGTTCCTTGTGTTACTCATCTCTGCTGTCCTGCGCCTGACTCCTCTGCACCAGCTACACCCAGATCCTTACAATGAGGGAGAAAAGCCTGTAACTTTCCTTATTGGAGAGAAAAGCCTGTAACTTTCCTTAATGATTTATCATGAGAGGGCCATAAACAATGCCTGGTAATGCTTATACTGCCACAAATATAAAATCTTACCTTTTTAAAAATAGTTATACATTGCTGAAGTTCAATCACATTTGAGGACACAAGCTCAAGTACACAGTACAAATATGATAAAAATGAATCATATTTAGTGACAGTATAAAATAGTCACCATTTCGTATGACCGACGACAGACAATTTTTTGCCCAGCGTTCTCTGAGCAGCGCAGAGACACCATTGAAATGCCTGCTAACTTGTTACAACTTCATCTTTCAGAACGGAAATATTTTGTTTCAATTCTACTAAATGATTTTGTATTTTCCATGTTGAGAGCTCTTGGTCCATCTGAGAACATCACAGCAAGATGTTACTGCTTTTGCTGCGACCGCTCTGCTGTTTCATACGCCATATAGAGAGTAATGGCGTCTTTTTGTAGGCACTAACAGAGGTTGTCTCTGCCATGGCTCGCTGGCCAAAGCTTATGGAATGAATGGGGTTTTCTAGGGTTTTTTGGATAAACGCCGAAGATAAGGTCTGTGGTACACACATGTTTAGGAGATTTTTTTTACATTTATGTAATCAAATAAGCACATAAAGGCTCCATAATTCATAAAGGTCATGACTGATACTATCTCATTGAACAAAACGTATAAGATGTATACGTCTGTGTTAGACCTTAATTTCGGCGTTTATGACGAAATCCCATTCTTTCCCTATTAATTCCCCTCATAGGAATGGCTGAATGAAGCAGAGGTTTCAATTCCGATTTTTAACACTTCAAACTGGCGAGCTCTATTGGATGCGGAGCTGCGAAGTTCACAGCCAGGAAATCGATCCTTTGTCCGCATAGGCCAAAAAATGCGACGTGTCGATCCCTACGCAAATGAGGCGTCACATTTAATCTCAGATGAGAGCGCAGAGCGACATGTGAAGAGAGACAACCAGTGCCTTCACGGAGTGCACAGAAATCGATTGTTGCACCGTTTACAGAGCACTCCGTACACAGACGTGTTGGTCGGAACCAGTCCAAATAGGGACTTTAATGTTTAAGACGAGTGCTACAAGCGCCACGCTTGATCAGGGCGCAGTAGATTAGCGTCAGGGTCTAGTGGTGTTGAAGAAGAGGCTGGTGCAGTGAAGTCATCGGTTGGTAGGATTAACTTTATGAGAAGAACATAATGTTTGCACTGTGAGTCACCATCTGTTTCCTCATGGGGTACACACACACATACATGCATGCATGCATACATACATACATACATACATACATACATACATACATACATACATACATACATACATACATACATACATACATACATACATACATACATACATACATACATACATACATACATACATACATACATACATACATACATACATACATACAAGGGGAACTGGAGGGCTAATGTTAACCCTGATGTTATATTACCAGTGGAGGGCTAATGTTAACCCTGATGTTATATTACCAGTGGAGGGCTAATGTTAACCCTGATGTTATATTACCAGTGGAGGGCTAATGTTAACCCTGATGTTATATTACCAGTGGAGGGATTAACCTTAATTTAAACATCATAATCAACACCATGTTTAATCAATTAATCAATAACTTCAAGTCTGTAATGATGAGTCACTCTAAACCACCAGGGTTGACAGACTGAATGAACCTCTTCAAATACATCCTCTAAGTGCCAAAAGACATTATTCACTTTGGCAAAATATATTTTGGATAGGGTAAAATTTTGAAATTCTGGTGAGCTGATTGATTAAAACATCTGTAATCAATCAATCTGTAGTGTGTATAGAGAGGCTGTGGGGCTAAGGTGAGTGGTATCACCATGAGGGGGCAGGGAAAAGTCTGCCAGAGCCTGACTATCAACCCATTTTGTAATATCTCTGGCTGGGAGAGAGAAAAAACTCTTGACAGAAAAATCGATAAAATTAATTTCCCGAAAAATGGAGCCAATATGTTCTTAAATTAGTCATCTAACACAGTGAATACTAGGAATCATATATCCTGCTTTGAATCAGCTATAGAGTGACACCTCCAGTTCAATAATGTTATATAACTATAGTTTTGTCTTTCTCAGGTTATTTGTATTTAAAACTGTCGTACAAAATTAACATGTCTGTCTTCTTATCAGCCAATGAGGAGTAATTATCAAACATGAGGAAATGGGTCAAGGGGAAGGAATATGTAAACACAAAAAATATATATATATATATATCTTTCTCTTTTCTTTCTCTTTCTCCTGCGGTTTAAATCAAATCAGGTTTATTTTCTCTTCACAGCAAAATACCACACAAATAACAAACATTTACTCAGGCAGAGCCATGACAACTTCACATATTCTATATTTGTAAACAATGTGAAATGTGCACCGACCATGGCGAGGGCGAGGGCTCATAGGACTCATTAAGTAGTAGGCCACAACTGTAACGTTTTTTAGGACATAAAATGTACTGTTGGATGAATACATGGCTACTAGCAGTGGGTATTATATTTAGAGTTAGTGATCTAGTTAATGTGTTTTGAGTTTGATGTTGACACCCAAATGAATGAGCCTATGATATTAGTTAGTGCACATAAAGAAGAACGCAATTCATGGAAATTCTGTAGTCCTATTTTGACAGTAAAATACAGCATCTACAGTGTTATTTTCAACACAAAATTCATGACAATCACTGGATTAGGTTGCCCATCAAAATATCTTGAATCATGCATTCCTGACTGGACATGTTAGATGAAGTAATTGAATTGAATTTATGTTTCAGGAGAACATGTTAGTTTGGATCCCTGTAAGGTAATGAACACTTAGGGGAGGTGATTATTCAGGAGAACATGTTAGTTTGGATCCCTGTAAGGTAATGAACACTTAGGGGAGGTGATTATTCAGGAGAACATGTTAGTTTGGATCCCTGTAAGGTAATGAACACTTAGGGGAGGTGATTATTCAGGAGAACATGTTAGTTTGGATCCCTGTAAGGTAATGAACACTTAGGGGAGGTGATTATTCAGGAGAACATGTTAGTTTGGATCCCTGTAAGGTAATGAACACTTAGGGGAGGTGATTATTCAGGAGAACATGTTAGTTTGGAGCACTGTAGTAGTAATTACCACTTGTTGATTCAGGGGAACACATATGACAGCCACTATTTCACAATATAGCCTAAGTTGTAAGCTTGGCTTTTATATTGTATAAGTGGGGTTGAGTTGGCGGCGTGCACAGTGACGTGGGCTGGTGTGGATAAAATGTCAAGGCCGAATTCTTGTCCCAGTCCGCCCTTGTTTGTGAGGCTATAGCATTAGTATGTACAGGAGAACCCCTCTCCCTCTCTTGCTGTCGGGGCATCATATTTTACATTGGCATGCGTTCATTCAAGTGAAGGGGAGGCAGTTTGATAAATGGAGGGACTCCAGAGATGAAGCATGTCCCCTCGTGATTGGCTCCAGAGATGAAGCATGTCGCCTTGTGATTGGCTCCAGGGATGAAGCATGTCCCCTTGTGATTGGCTCCAGGGATAAAGCATGTCCCCTCATGATTGGCTCCATGGATGAAGCATGTCCCCTTGTGATTGGCTGCAGGGATGAAGCATGTCCTCTCGTGATTGGCTCCACAGCCATTACTCAGATAGCCTGGTGATTACAGACAATACATCCTAAATGGCACCCTATTCCCTATATAGTGCACTACTTTAGACCAGAGCCCTATTCCCTATATAGTGCACTACTTTAGACCAGAGCCCTATTCCCTATATAGTGCACTACTTTAGACCAGAGCCCTATGGCACCCTATTCCCTATATAGTGCACTACTTTAGACCAGAGCCCTATGGCATCCTATTCCCTACATAGTGCACTACTTTTAACCAGGGCCCTATGGCATCCTATTCCCTACATAGTGCACTACTTTCGACCAGGGCCCTATGGCATCCTATTACCTACATAGTGCACTACTTTTAACCAGGGCCCATTGGGCACCCATAGGGCTCTGGTCATAAGTAGTGCACTATGTAGGGAATAGGGTGCTATTTGGGACTGAGACTGCGGCCTGAATGTGGGGGCTGATGGCTATGCCTGGCCTCCTGTATGAGGGAGCAGTCTCCACGGAGAGAGACTCAACAGCAGCGATTTAGCAGTAGTCTTTGATTGCCAGTCTAAATCAATGGGGAGCTATAATGGATTATGTGCACAGCTATCAATCACATTGTGCAGAGGGGAAGGCCTGGAGGAAACTATGCAGAGCAGCATTAAGATGTGTCCCTCAAAGTACAGAGGATATGAACCAGTATCCTGACGAGCTTAGCAACATTACATGAATAAAATGGCACTAAAAGTACTGGCTGGGGGAAGGAAACTGTTTTGTGTTTCTCCCGGTGTTACTGTAATGCCTCGACTAACCTGTACCCCCGCACATTGACTCGCTACCGGTAACCTCTGTATATAGCTTCATTATTGTTATTTTATTGTGTTACTTTTTTACATTTTTTGCTTTAGTTTATTTGGTAAATATTTTCTTAACTCTTCTTGAAATGCACTGCTGGTTACGGGCTTGTAGTAAGTAAGCATTTCATGGTAAGGTCTACACTTGTTGTATTCAGCATTTCATGGTAAGGTCTACACTTGTTGTATTCAGCATTTCATGGTAAGGTCTACACTTGTTGTATTCAGCATTTCATGGTAAGGTCTACACTTGTTGTATTCAGCATTTCACGGTAAGGTCTACACTTGTTGTATTCAGCATTTCACGGTAAGGTCTACACTTGTTGTATTCAGCATTTCACGGTAAGGTCTACACTTGTTGTATTCGGCGCATGTGACAAAAAGTTTGATTTTATTTGCCCTGCTAAAAAGTCTCATGTTTTTCCTGGTATTACTGTAATGCCTGTTAAAAGGTACATTGTTTGTCCTGGTATTACTGTAATGCCTGTTAAAAGGTGCATTGTTTGTCCTGGTATTACTGTAATGCCTGTTAAAAGGTGCATTGTTTGTCCTGGTATTACTGTAATGCCTGTTAAAAGGTACATTGTTTTTCCTGGTATTACTGTAATGCCTGTTAAAAGGTACATTGTTTGTCCTGGTAAAAAAGGTACATTGTTTTTCCTGGTATTACTGTAATGCCTGTTAAAAGGTACATTGTTTTTCCTGGTATTACTGTAATGCCTGTTAAAAGGTGCATTGTTTGTCCTGGTATTACTGTAATGCCTGTTAAAAGGTACATTGTTTTTCCTGGTATTACTGTAATGCCTGTTAAAAGGTACATTGTTTGTCCTGGTATTACTGTAATGCCTGTTAAAAGGTACATTGTTTTTCCTGGTATTACTGTAATGCCTGTTAAAAGGTACATTGTTTCTCCTGGTATTACTGTAATGCCTGTTAAAAGGTACATTGTTTTCCTGGTCTGTAATGCCTGTTAAAAGGTACATTGTTTCTCCTGGTATTACTGTAATGCCTGTTAAAAGGTACATTGTTTTTCCTGGTATTACTGTAATGCCTAATTGTTTTTCCTGGTATTACTGTAATGCCTGTTAAAAGGTACATTGTTTTTCCTGGTATTACTGTAATGCCTGTTAAAAGGTACATTGTTTTTCCTGGTATTACTGTAATGCCCTGTTTTAAAGATGCATTGTTTTTCATAAGCACTTTGACAGTTCAACCTTGACTGAGCTTGGTTTTTTGACAGTGCAGCTACAGCAGCAACGTTACTGCCATGTCAGCCATGTTCTCTTTCAAAAGGTTAAGTTGCATCCCACACATTCCAACCGCCAGTTCAACAGTCCATTAGGCAAGCATGAAGCTATACACAATTTTTTTGTTAATGGACATTATCCACAATACATTACACAGTAATATATGCAGCTGGTTTCTTCCAAGTACCCATTTTGAAAATCTATATTGCGCAATTGACAAATGAGACTACACATCTGTACAAGTTCATATTGTTCCTGCAAATAATATACAGTAAAACGGAGAGAAAATTCCTAGTAACCGTCGTCGGGAAAAGCTAAATTAATAACGCAGTTTGCTAAATTAATTACTACTACGCTGATTTCCCTGTCTGAGAACACAATTCCTGCCGTTTAAAATGATAATAGTACTCATTAAAAAATCCCTCCCTAGACTAGAATACAGCCTGTCTGCTTGGTAGGATTAGGTACATATTGGTTTAAGAATAGAGGTACTTTGTGAAGGCTTATGCTGTATCCTCCCAGCAGGACAGTATGTGCTGTGCACAGTGAGGAATGGGTTGCTTTACTACGACTGTAATGCAGTCAAACTGAATGGTGAAATTCAATTAGAGTAAATTAGACGACATTAGTTATGCCCTATTCAATTATTAGGGGAAAGTCACTTCAAAGAACACTTTTATCCTTGCAAACACAACTGTCCGACCCTTAACGTGGTTGAACACTCTATCCTACATGTATGTGTGTAGTGTCCATGAAATATAGCCGCTTCAGGTGGACGATGATTTCAACTTCCAATGTACCCTAATGAGTGGCGCTACCTCAAGCTTGTTGAGCCCTACAGAAATAGGCCATAACCTTGGTTGGTCTCCCTTGCATGGTTGGTCTCCCTCGCATGGCTGAAAGCCTGAATGAAAACAACACTTATTGGGGGATTTATCATTATGTAAGCTCTATGAGAGGATCCTAATGGTCTGTTAATAACAGTTGACTTTCGCATCATGGACTTTGAGATATTATTTTCAGGGGCAGCGGTTAATACAGTAGCTAGATAGCGTACCGTCACGGATGTTCTGTGGCGAGCCCACCAGGGGCCTCTGGAAACAGCTGTAGTTAGCAGGCCAGCAGTCAATGAGCCTCAAGCACTACAGACATCATCTCCCAGAAACACTTCCCATTTTTTTTTACTACATTTCTCAGAGGGCATAATGGCAGCTGCATGACTGATTTATTCTCAGTTTAATGTAATGCTCTCATGCTTAAAGTTTTCAATGACCAAAAACAATATTATTTCTGGAGGGAAAAGCATTTTTAAAACTTTGTAGCAGTATTGCAGCATCAACTTTTCTCGGTAAAGCTCAACTTTCACCAGCAATACTAACTAATTACAGTGTATTACTAATTTAAGCCACCTGTGCATACCAATTCAACTTAATGTGAGGTCCTGAATAATGCAAAACCCACTTCTGCAGGAAGAGTTGCATACTTTACACTAGTCCTACCCTCGACTGCCCTACATTTGTCTCTTAGCATAAGGCTGAAGCTCAGAACCACACTTCTTAAAACGATCCCCTAAAGCAAAGGCTTTGGAGAAATGATGAAGCTATATAAGCTATAAGGAAAGATCACAGTCTGTGACTCAGCGATGGGAATGGCAATCAGGCTTTACACATTTTCTCCACAAATCAGTTCTACAATCAAATTACCCTAGCCCTAATCCTAGACTTTACCATTAGTGGGGTACGAAAAATATCTGTCTCTGAATCAGTGTTTAGCTGGTTAGGGCAACTTCTTCTACCTACTCCCTGTTTCCCTTTACATCTCTGTAAGTGAGACGCATAACAGGCCACTGGGGCCTCGTTTCCCGGAGCCTTTGCAGCAGTAAGATCATCGTTAGAACCATCTTTACAATGTATCTTTAGTAGCCAAGATGTTTGGCAGAACCTTCGTTAATAACGTGACTCTTAAAAACCCTTCACAAGTCAAAGAGTGATAGACTACTTGTAGAGCAGCCATCGTTCGATGCTTTTTTGCCCTTTCGCGTACCTTTATTCACAGAAGATCTCAGCTAAACATAGAATCAAGATGTTTGAGCTATCATCTGACTGCCGATGACTTCAGAATGAAGAGGAATACAAAGGCAAAGTTGCCAAAGTATTTGCAATTGTTATAAACAAGTGACGGATAAAATGATGTTTCAAATGAAACCCGAGATGACTGCAGTAAAACATACATAGGCTACATGGGGATAAATAGGTTATTTAAATCCTATTGAAATCAATATCATGTTAAACCAATGGACTTGTATTTTGCGACTAGGCTACTGTCTATCATTTTTGCCTGAATCTGTTTCATGATGTGTGACAACAAGGTGATTTTGTACATTATTATTGGGTAAGCATAATAAGCTGCCTCGGTAACCTATTTGCATTCGTAGGGGGTAACATCTCTCTAGGAGCGGATCCGTGATCAGTATTGTAGAATAATTATAATCTTAAAGTAAGATTTGAATGGAGAAAACTGATCCGAGAGCAGCACTGCTTTTCTTTTGATGCTATCAGTATCGACACATGGTCTAACGACGCACTTAGCAAATGTTCTCTGTAGATTGGTATAGGGCGCAGAACAAATTTGAATGATTTCTAAAAGGTCATGGTAAAGGTTTGAACTGTGTATCTTATAAATACAGCTTTGAGTTACAAGTTTAAGTATCTCACAGATACAACTGTTCTCCTGACTTGAAGCAAAGAGTAAAATGTAGCAAGCTAGCAGTAAGATGCTAAGCTTATCAGAGCAAGGTAGCTTGCTAAGAATTTAGCAACCTCTTAGCTATTCATGTTGAATTAATAGAACTAGCTAGATGTCAAACATACAAGTCAGCTAACATTTGCGTTATTGAAATGTTAAGTTGAATAAGCTATATGAACTTGGATGGGCAGTTGGCTGGACAGTTATGCTGCCTCAGGGACAGCAACGTAAAATGCTAAGCTAAACAAAGCTAGTTGGCTAGCAGATATCTCTATCTCTTACTAATGTTGAATCATAGAATAGCTAGTTAGGTCTCAAATATATCAGTGAATCAGCTCCCACTTACTTTATCAAAATGTTTAGTTGAATAAGCTTTAACTTAAATAAATTGGAACGGTTTGTTATGCTTCCCTTGGGGGGAAAACATAAAATGCTAAGCTAAAGGTAGCTTTGCTGAGCAGAGAACTACATTCTACTAATGTTGAATTATAAAATAGAAATAGCTACCAAGTTAGCTCTCATATCTGCCAGTAGGTCAGTTGACATTTGTTTTATTAAAAGTTTAATTGAATAAGCGAAAACCACAAAAACTGAAACAGACTGTTTATGTTGCCCTGGGAGCAGAATGTTATTTTGGATCAAGATCACTTGAGGCAACGAGGGCAGAATTCAAGCACAAAAAGTCATTTTAAAAAGTCTTAATTGCCTGTGGTGCAGCCATTGGAATAGACTGTTTAAATCCCCAGGGTTCGTTATGCTAGTTTGGGTCAAGATCACTTGGTGCCCTGAGGGCAGACTTCAAACACAAAAGTTAATACAAAAAGTATTTTCTGCCCTAGGGGCAAGCATGGACTTAAATTATGAAAAATAAATTATATACCCAAATAAACAGTACTGCCCCTGAAGCAGCATCTAAAACAGTGCATTCCAATTTCTAGTTTATTAAGTTTAATTTTACAAATTATTTTGGCTTATCATTTTCTCATTTACTGGAAAATTTGAGACTATGATTAAAGACTTGTTTATGATTAAAAATGAGTACGAAGTAGCTAGCTAGCTATCTGCTTAGTCAGCTTGTTCAGTTTAGAGTAGAAATTTACATTTGTGCACCTGGAGAAGCATATCATTCTATTCAAATTTGTCAGTTTATATAGCTTATTCAACTTATTATTTTGATAAAGCAAGTGGGAGCTGACTTACTGGTATATTTGAGACCTAGCTAGCTAGCTATTTTATTGTCCATCACAGTTTAATTTTTTTCAAATAGCTTATTCAATTAACATTTCAATAAAGCCAATGTAAGCTGACTTACTTGTATTATTTTTTTACGCATAGCTAGCTCTATTCATTCAACATGAGTAGCTAAGATGTTGCTAAATGATTAGCTAGCTTGCCTGCTCAGACAAGCTTAGCATCTTGCTACTAGTTTGCTACATTTTACTCTTTGCTTCAAGTCAGGAGACCAGTTGTATCTTAGAGGTATTGTCACGTCTGTCTGACTACTGTACCACAATAATGATTTCAAAACAATCCAACTTGTTTTATTAACAAGATTCTCAGTTCAAACCTCCACCATCTTTTCCAAAGATGTGCATCTGTTAAACTCTGCCCATTGACCTGTTAGTAACCAATCGGATTTGTTCTGTCCTAAACCAATCAGAATCTCTCTGCCCATTGGAAACAAAGTTGACTATACTTTATATCAACCTGTGTGAAGCAGGATGCATCTGGTACGATCATAGTAATGTTTTAGTTACATTGCAACTGGGAAACAAGGCCCTGGGCTCTTCTTTCGCCCAAAATGACATACCCAATCTAACTGCCTGTAGCTCAGGCCCTGAAGCAAGGATATGCATTTTCTTGGTACCATTTGAAAGGAAACACTGAAGTTTGTGGAAATGTGAAAGGAATGTAGGATAATGTAACACATTAGATCTGGTAAAAGATAATATAAAGAATTTAAAAAATTTAAAAAATTGTACCATCTTTGAAATGCAAGAGAAAGGCCATATTGTATTATTCCAGCCCAGGTGCAATTTAGATATTGGCCACTAGATGGCAGCAGTGTATGTGCAAAGATTTAGGCTGATCCAATGAACCATTGCATTTCTGTTAAAAATGTTGTATCAAGACTGCCCAAATGTGCCTAATTTGTTTATTAATAACTTTCCATGTTCAAAACTGTGGACTCTCCTCAAACTATAGCATGGTATTCTTGCACTGTAATAGCTATTGTAAATTGGAGAGTGCAGTTAGATTAACAAGAATTTAAACACTCTGCCAATATCAGATGTGTCTATGTCCTGGGAAATGTTCTTGCTACTTACAACCTCATGCTAATCGCATTAGCCTACATTAGCTCAACAGTCCCGCAGGGGACCCACCAATCCTGAAGAAGTTTTAACAGCCGTTCTCCTCTCCTCTCCCTCTTCATTCCTCCTTTCAGAGTTGACAGAGTAGACTGTGTTTACATTTCTGCAGTAAGAAAATGCACACCAAAAGCTCCCCTGCGGTGCTGCTAGCCTTTAAGGTTCATTGCCTCTGGCTTTCTGACTGAGCTCTCCATCGAGGTCCGCAATGCCAGAGACATGCCTTTACACATCCAACCAGGCATCCAAATTGCCTGGAAGCATCGGGGAGTGGAAAGATACAACAATCCATCATTTTCTGTTCTCAGATTGTGAAACAATCACACATAGCAACTGAGGAAACAAATGTATTTCAATCTGCAGAGTAAGTCAGTACAATATACAGAGTGACTATGAAGTCAGTACTATATACAGAGTGACTATGAAGTCAGTACTATATACAGAGTGACTATGAAGTCAGTACTATATACAGAGTGACTATGAAGTCAGTACTATATACAGAGTGACTATGAAGTCAGTATCACATACAGAGTGACTATGAAGTCAGTACTATATACAGAGTGACTATGAAGTCAGTATCACATACAGAGTGACTATGAAGTCAGTACTATATACAGAGTGACTATGAAGTCAGTATCACATACAGAGTGACTATTTAGTCAGTATCACATACAGAGTGACTATGAAGTCAGTATCACATACAGAGTGACTATGAAGTCAGTACAATTCAAAGATTGACTAAGAGTCCCATCTTGACACAGACCCAGTCAGGATTCCCCCAGGGGCGGTGCTTTGGATGTGAAACAACAGAGAGATAGAAGGGAGAGCGTGAGCAAGCAAAAATGGAGAAGAAACAGGGAAGGAAAGAGGGATGTCAGACTGCCCTCTGAGGCACCTATCTCTGTCCAGCCCCAGCACTCTGTCCTGACTGCTATCTGAGCCACCTCTCTCTACCAAGCACTAGCACTCTGTCCTGACTGCTATCTGAGCCACCTCTCTCTGTCCAGCACCAGCACTCTGTCTTGACTGCTATCTGAGCCACCTCTCTCTACCAAGCACTAGCACTCTGTCCTGACTGCTATCTGAGCCACCTCTCTCTGTCCAGCACCAGCACTCTGTCCTGACTGCTATCTGAGCCACCTCTCTCTACCAAGCACTAGCACTCTGTCCTGACTGCTATCTGAGCCACCTCTCTCTACCAAGCACTAGCACTCTGTCCTGACTGCTATCTGAGCCACCTCTCTCTACCAAGCACTAGCACTCTGTCCTGACTGCTATCTGAGCCACCTCTCTCTACCAAGCACTAGCACTCTGTCCTGACTGCTATCTGAGCCACCTCTCTCTACCAAGCACCAGCACTCTGTCCCGACTTCTATCTGAGCCAGCTCTCTCTGTCCAGCCCCAGCACTCTGTCCTGACTGCTATCTGAGCCACCTCTCTCTACCAAGCACTAGCAGTCTGTCATGACTGCTGTCTGAGCCACCTCTCTCTACCAAGCACCAGCACTCTGTCCCGACTTCTATCTGAGCCAGCTCTCTCTGTCCAGCCCCAGCACTCTGGCCTGACTGCTGTCTGAGCCACCTCTCTCTGCCAAGCACCAGAACTCTGTCCTGACTGCTGTCTGAGCCACCTCTCTCTGCCAAGCACCAGCACTCTGTCCTGACTTCTGTCTGAGCCACCTCTCTCTGCCAAGCACCAGCACTTTGGCCTGACTTCTGTCTGAGCCACCTCTCTCTGCCAAGCACCAGCACTCTGGCCTGACTTCTGTCTGAGCCACCTCTCTCTGCCAAGCACCAGCACTCTGGGCTGACTTCTGTCTGAGCCACCTCTCTCTGCCAAGCACCAGCACTCTGGCCTGACTTCTGTCTGAGCCACCTCTCTCTGCCAAGCACCAGCACTCTGGCCTGACTTCTGTCTGAGCCACCTCTCTCTGCCAAGCACCAGCACTCTGGCCTGACTTCTGTCTGAGCCATCTCTCTCTCTGTCCAGCCCCAGCACTCTGTCATGACTGCTGTCTGAGCCACCTCTCTCTACCAAGCACCAGCACTCTGTCCCGACTTCTATCTGAGCCAGCTCTCTCTGGCCAGCCCCAGCACTCTGTCCTGACTGCTATCTGAGCCACCTCTCTCTACCAAGCACAAGCAGTCTGTCATGACTGCTGTCTGAGCCACCTCTCTCTGCCAAGCACCAGAACTCTGTCCTGACTGCTGTCTGAGCCACCTCTCTCTGCCAAGCACCAGCACTCTGTCCTGACTTCTGTCTGAGCCACCTCTCTCTGCCAAGCACCAGCACTTTGGCCTGACTTCTGTCTGAGCCACCTCTCTCTGCCAAGCACCAGCACTCTGGCCTGACTTCTGTCTGAGCCACCTCTCTCTGCCAAGCACCAGCACTCTGGGCTGACTTCTGTCTGAGCCACCTCTCTCTGCCAAGCACCAGCACTCTGGCCTGACTTCTGTCTGAGCCACCTCTCTCTGCCAAGCACCAGCACTCTGGCCTGACTTCTGTCTGAGCCACCTCTCTCTGCCAAGCACCAGCACTCTGGCCTGACTTCTGTCTGAGCCATCTCTCTCTCTGTCCAGCCCCAGCACTCTGTCATGACTGCTGTCTGAGCCACCTCTCTCTACCAAGCACCAGCACTCTGTCCCGACTTCTATCTGAGCCAGCTCTCTCTGGCCAGCCCCAGCACTCTGTCCTGACTGCTATCTGAGCCACCTCTCTCTACCAAGCACAAGCAGTCTGTCATGACTGCTGTCTGAGCCACCTCTCTCTACCAAGCACCAGCACTCTGTCCCGACTTCTATCTGAGCCAGCTCTCTCTGTCCAGCCCCAGCACTCTGGCCTGACTTCTGTCTGAGCCACCTCTCTCTGCCAAGCACCAGCACTCTGGGCTGACTTCTGTCTGAGCCAGCTCTCTCTGTCCAGCCCCAGCACTCTGGCCTGACTTCTGTCTGAGCCACCTCTCTCTGCCAAGCACTAGCACTCTGGCCTGACTTCTGTCTGAGCCATCTCTCTCTCTGTCCAGCCCCAGCACTCTGTCATGACTGCTGTCTGAGCCACCTCTCTCTACCAAGCACTAGCACTCTGTCCTGACTGCTATCTGAGCCACCTCTCTCTACCAAGCACTAGCACTCTGTCCTGACTGCTATCTGAGCCACCTCTCTCTGCCAAGCACTAGCACTCTGGCCTGACTTCTGTCTGAGCCATCTCTCTCTCTGTCCAGCCCCAGCACTCTGTCATGACTGATGTCTGAGCCACCTCTCTCTACCAAGCACCAGCACTCTGTCCCGACTTCTATCTGAGCCAGCTCTCTCTGTCCAGCCCCAGCACTCTGTCCTGACTGCTATCTGAGCCACCTCTCTCTACCAAGCACCAGCACTCTGTCCCGACTTCTATCTGAGCCAGCTCTCTCTGTCCAGCCCCAGCACTTTGGCCTGACTGCTGTCTGAGCCACCTCTCTCTGCCAAGCACCAGCACTCTGTCCTGACTTCTGTATGAGCCACCTCTCTCTGCCAAGCACCAGCACTTTGGCCTGACTTCTGTCTGAGCCACCTCTCTCTGCCAAGCACCAGCACTCTGGCCTGACTTCTGTCTGAGCCACCTCTCTCTGCCAAGCACCAGCACTCTGGGCTGACTTCTGTCTGAGCCACCTCTCTCTGCCAAGCACCAGCACTCTGGGCTGACTTCTGTCTGAGCCACCTCTCTCTGCCAAGCACCAGCACTCTGGCCTGACTTCTGTCTGAGCCACCTCTCTCTGCCAAGCACCAGCACTCTGGCCTGACTTCTGTCTGAGCCATCTCTCTCTCTGTCCAGCCCCAGTACTCTGTCATGACTGCTGTCTGAGCCACCTCTCTCTACCAAGCACCAGCACTCTGTCCCGACTTCTATCTGAGCCAGCTCTCTCTGGCCAGCCCCAGCACTCTGTCCTGACTGCTATCTGAGCCACCTCTCTCTACCAAGCACAAGCAGTCTGTCATGACTGCTGTCTGAGCCACCTCTCTCTACCATGCACCAGCACTCTGTCCCGACTTCTATCTGAGCCAGCTCTCTCTGTCCAGCCCCAGCACTCTGGCCTGACTTCTGTCTGAGCCACCTCTCTCTGCCAAGCACCAGCACTCTGGGCTGACTTCTGTCTGAGCCAGCTCTCTCTGTCCAGCCCCAGCACTCTGGCCTGACTTCTGTCTGAGCCACCTCTCTCTGCCAAGCACCAGCACTCTGGGCTGACTTCTGTCTGAGCCACCTCTCTCTGCCAAGCACAAGCACTCTGGCCTGACTTCTGTCTGAGCCATCTCTCTCTCTGTCCAGCCCCAGCACTCTGTCATGACTGCTGTCTGAGCCACCTCTCTCTACCAAGCACTAGCACTCTGTCCTGACTGCTATCTGAGCCACCTCTCTACCAAGCACTAGCACTCTGTCCTGACTGCTATCTGAGCCACCTCTCTCTACCAAGCACTAGCACTCTGTCCTGACTGCTATCTGAGCCACCTCTCTCTGTCCAGCACCAGCACTCTGTCCTGACTGCTATCTGAGCCACCTCTCTCTACCAAGCACCAGCACTCTGTCCCGACTTCTATCTGAGCCAGCTCTCTCTGTCCAGCCCCAGCACTCTGTCCTGGCTGCTATCTGAGCTACCTCTCTCTACCAAGCACTAGCAGTCTGTCATGACTGCTGTCTGAGCCACCTCTCTCTACCAAGCACCAGCACTCTGTCCCGACTTCTATCTGAGCCAGCTCTCTCTGTCCAGCCCCAGCACTTTGGCCTGACTGCTGTCTGAGCCACCTCTCTCTGCCAAGCACCAGCACTCTGGGCTGACTTCTATCTGAGCCAGCTCTCTCTGTCCAGCCCCAGCACTCTGGCCTGACTGCTGTCTGAGCCACCTCTCTCTGCCAAGCACCAGAACTCTGTCCTGACTGCTGTCTGAGCCACCTCTCTCTGCCAAGCACCAGCACTCTGTCCTGACTTCTGTATGAGCCACCTCTCTCTGCCAAGCACCAGCACTTTGGCCTGACTTTTGTCTGAGCCACCTCTCTCTGCCAAGCACCAGCACTCTGGCCTGACTTCTGTCTGAACCACCTCTCTCTGCCAAGCACCAGCACTCTGGGCTGACTTCTGTCTGAGCCAGCTCTCTCTGTCCAGCCCCAGCACTCTGGCCTGACTTCTGTCTGAGCCACCTCTCTCTGCCAAGCACCAGCACTCTGGGCTGACTTCTGTCTGAGCCACCTCTCTCTGCCAAGCACAAGCACTCTGGCCTGACTTCTGTCTGAGCCATCTCTCTCTCTGTCCAGCCCCAGCACTCTGTCATGACTGCTGTCTGAGCCACCTCTCTCTACCAAGCACTAGCACTCTGTCCTGACTGCTATCTGAGCCACCTCTCTACCAAGCACTAGCACTCTGTCCTGACTGCTATCTGAGCCACCTCTCTCTACCAAGCACTAGCACTCTGTCCTGACTGCTATCTGAGCCACCTCTCTCTGTCCAGCACCAGCACTCTGTCCTGACTGCTGTCTGAGCCACCTCTCTCTACCAAGCACCAGCACTCTGTCCCGACTTCTATCTGAGCCAGCTCTCTCTGGCCAGCCCCAGCACTCTGTCCTGACTGCTATCTGAGCCACCTCTCTCTACCAAGCACAAGCAGTCTGTCATGACTGCTGTCTGAGCCACCTCTCTCTACCAAGCACCAGCACTCTGTCCCGACTTCTATCTGAGCCAGCTCTCTCTGTCCAGCCCCAGCACTCTGGCCTGACTTCTGTCTGAGCCACCTCTCTCTGCCAAGCACCAGCACTCTGGGCTGACTTCTGTCTGAGCCAGCTCTCTCTGCCAAGCACCAGCACTCTGGGCTGACTTCTGTCTGAGCCAGCTCTCTCTGTCCAGCCCCAGCACTCTGGCCTGACTGCTGTCTGAGCCACCTCTCTCTGCCAAGCACCAGAACTCTGTCCTGACTGCTGTCTGAGCCACCTCTCTCTGCCAAGCACCAGCACTCTGTCCTGACTTCTGTATGAGCCACCTCTCTCTGCCAAGCACCAGCACTTTGGCCTGACTTTTGTCTGAGCCACCTCTCTCTGCCAAGCACCAGCACTCTGGCCTGACTTCTGTCTGAACCACCTCTCTCTGCCAAGCACCAGCACTCTGGGCTGACTTCTGTCTGAGCCACCTCTCTGCCAAGCACCAGCACTCTGGCCTGACTTCTGTCTGAGCCACCTCTCTCTGCCAAGCACCAGCACTCTGGCCTGACTTCTGTCTGAGCCATCTCTCTCTCTGTCCAGCCCCAGTACTCTGTCATGACTGCTGTCTGAGCCACCTCTCTCTACCAAGCACCAGCACTCTGTCCCGACTTCTATCTGAGCCAGCTCTCTCTGGCCAGCCCCAGCACTCTGTCCTGACTGCTATCTGAGCCACCTCTCTCTACCAAGCACAAGCAGTCTGTCATGACTGCTGTCTGAGCCACCTCTCTCTACCATGCACCAGCACTCTGTCCCGACTTCTATCTGAGCCAGCTCTCTCTGTCCAGCCCCAGCACTCTGGCCTGACTTCTGTCTGAGCCACCTCTCTCTGCCAAGCACCAGCACTCTGGGCTGACTTCTGTCTGAGCCAGCTCTCTCTGTCCAGCCCCAGCACTCTGGCCTGACTTCTGTCTGAGCCACCTCTCTCTGCCAAGCACCAGCACTCTGGGCTGACTTCTGTCTGAGCCACCTCTCTCTGCCAAGCACAAGCACTCTGGCCTGACTTCTGTCTGAGCCATCTCTCTCTCTGTCCAGCCCCAGCACTCTGTCATGACTGCTGTCTGAGCCACCTCTCTCTACCAAGCACTAGCACTCTGTCCTGACTGCTATCTGAGCCACCTCTCTCTACCAAGCACTAGCACTCTGTCCTGACTGCTATCTGAGCCACCTCTCTCTACCAAGCACTAGCACTCTGTCCTGACTGCTATCTGAGCCACCTCTCTCTGTCCAGCACCAGCACTCTGTCCTGACTGCTGTCTGAGCCACCTCTCTCTACCAAGCACCAGCACTCTGTCCCGACTTCTATCTGAGCCAGCTCTCTCTGGCCAGCCCCAGCACTCTGTCCTGACTGCTATCTGAGCCACCTCTCTCTACCAAGCACAAGCAGTCTGTCATGACTGCTGTCTGAGCCACCTCTCTCTACCAAGCACCAGCACTCTGTCCCGACTTCTATCTGAGCCAGCTCTCTCTGTCCAGCCCCAGCACTCTGGCCTGACTTCTGTCTGAGCCACCTCTCTCTGCCAAGCACCAGCACTCTGGGCTGACTTCTGTCTGAGCCAGCTCTCTCTGTCCAGCCCCAGCACTCTGGCCTGACTTCTGTCTGAGCCACCTCTCTCTGCCAAGCACTAGCACTCTGGCCTGACTTCTGTCTGAGCCATCTCTCTCTCTGTCCAGCCCCAGCACTCTGTCATGACTGCTGTCTGAGCCACCTCTCTCTACCAAGCACTAGCACTCTGTCCTGACTGCTATCTGAGCCACCTCTCTCTACCAAGCACTAGCACTCTGTCCTGACTGCTATCTGAGCCACCTCTCTCTACCAAGCACTAGCACTCTGTCCTGACTGCTATCTGAGCCACCTCTCTCTGTCCAGCACCAGCACTCTGTCCTGACTGCTATCTGAGCCACCTCTCTCTACCAAGCACCAGCACTCTGTCCCGACTTCTATCTGAGCCAGCTCTCTCTGTCCAGCCCCAGCACTCTGTCCTGGCTGCTATCTGAGCTACCTCTCTCTACCAAGCACTAGCAGTCTGTCATGATTGCTGTCTGAGCCACCTCTCTCTACCAAGCACCAGCACTCTGTCCCGACTTCTATCTGAGCCAGCTCTCTCTGTCCAGCCCCAGCACTTTGGCCTGACTGCTGTCTGAGCCACCTCTCTCTGCCAAGCACCAGCACTCTGGGCTGACTTCTATCTGAGCCAGCTCTCTCTGTCCAGCCCCAGCACTCTGGCCTGACTGCTGTCTGAGCCACCTCTCTCTGCCAAGCACCAGAACTCTGTCCTGACTGCTGTCTGAGCCACCTCTCTCTGCCAAGCACCAGCACTCTGTCCTGACTTCTGTATGAGCCACCTCTCTCTGCCAAGCACCAGCACTTTGGCCTGACTTTTGTCTGAGCCACCTCTCTCTGCCAAGCACCAGCACTCTGGCCTGACTTCTGTCTGAACCACCTCTCTCTGCCAAGCACCAGCACTCTGGGCTGACTTCTGTCTGAGCCACCTCTCTCTGCCAAGCACCAGCACTCTGGCCTGACTTCTGTCTGAGCCACCTCTCTCTGCCAAGCACCAGCACTCTGGCCTGACTTCTGTCTGAGCCATCTCTCTCTCTGTCCAGCCCCAGCACTCTGTCATGACTGATGTCTGAGCCACCTCTCTCTACCAAGCACCAGCACTCTGTCCCGACTTCTATCTGAGCCAGCTCTCTCTGTCCAGCCCCAGCACTCTGGCCTGACTGCTGTCTGAGCCACCTCTCTCTGCCAAGCACCAGAACTCTGTCCTGACTGCTGTCTGAGCCACCTCTCTCTGCCAAGCACCAGCACTCTGTCCTGACTTCTGTATGAGCCACCTCTCTCTGCCAAGCACCAGCACTTTGGCCTGACTTTTGTCTGAGCCACCTCTCTCTGCCAAGCACCAGCACTCTGGCCTGACTTCTGTCTGAACCACCTCTCTCTGCCAAGCACCAGCACTCTGGGCTGACTTCTGTCTGAGCCACCTCTCTCTGCCAAGCACCAGCACTCTGGCCTGACTTCTGTCTGAGCCACCTCTCTCTGCCAAGCACCAGCACTCTGGCCTGACTTCTGTCTGAGCCATCTCTCTCTGTCCAGCCCCAGTACTCTGTCATGACTGCTGTCTGAGCCACCTCTCTCTACCAAGCACCAGCACTCTGTCCCGACTTCTATCTGAGCCAGCTCTCTCTGGCCAGCCCCAGCACTCTGTCCTGACTGCTATCTGAGCCACCTCTCTCTACCAAGCACAAGCAGTCTGTCATGACTGCTGTCTGAGCCACCTCTCTCTACCATGCACCAGCACTCTGTCCCGACTTCTATCTGAGCCAGCTCTCTCTGTCCAGCCCCAGCACTCTGGCCTGACTTCTGTCTGAGCCACCTCTCTCTGCCAAGCACCAGCACTCTGGGCTGACTTCTGTCTGAGCCAGCTCTCTCTGTCCAGCCCCAGCACTCTGGCCTGACTTCTGTCTGAGCCACCTCTCTCTGCCAAGCACCAGCACTCTGGGCTGACTTCTGTCTGAGCCACCTCTCTCTGCCAAGCACAAGCACTCTGGCCTGACTTCTGTCTGAGCCATCTCTCTCTGTCCAGCCCCAGCACTCTGTCATGACTGCTGTCTGAGCCACCTCTCTCTACCAAGCACTAGCACTCTGTCCTGACTGCTATCTGAGCCACCTCTCTCTACCAAGCACTAGCACTCTGTCCTGACTGCTATCTGAGCCACCTCTCTCTACCAAGCACTAGCACTCTGTCCTGACTGCTATCTGAGCCACCTCTCTCTGTCCAGCACCAGCACTCTGTCCTGACTGCTGTCTGAGCCACCTCTCTCTACCAAGCACCAGCACTCTGTCCCGACTTCTATCTGAGCCAGCTCTCTCTGGCCAGCCCCAGCACTCTGTCCTGACTGCTATCTGAGCCACCTCTCTCTACCAAGCACAAGCAGTCTGTCATGACTGCTGTCTGAGCCACCTCTCTCTACCAAGCACCAGCACTCTGTCCCGACTTCTATCTGAGCCAGCTCTCTGTCCAGCCCCAGCACTCTGGCCTGACTTCTGTCTGAGCCACCTCTCTCTGCCAAGCACCAGCACTCTGGGCTGACTTCTGTCTGAGCCAGCTCTCTCTGTCCAGCCCCAGCACTCTGGCCTGACTTCTGTCTGAGCCACCTCTCTCTGCCAAGCACTAGCACTCTGGCCTGACTTCTGTCTGAGCCATCTCTCTCTGTCCAGCCCCAGCACTCTGTCATGACTGCTGTCTGAGCCACCTCTCTACCAAGCACTAGCACTCTGTCCTGACTGCTATCTGAGCCACCTCTCTACCAAGCACTAGCACTCTGTCCTGACTGCTATCTGAGCCACCTCTCTCTACCAAGCACTAGCACTCTGTCCTGACTGCTATCTGAGCCACCTCTCTGTCCAGCACCAGCACTCTGTCCTGACTGCTATCTGAGCCACCTCTCTCTACCAAGCACCAGCACTCTGTCCCGACTTCTATCTGAGCCAGCTCTCTCTGTCCAGCCCCAGCACTCTGTCCTGGCTGCTATCTGAGCTACCTCTCTCTACCAAGCACTAGCAGTCTGTCATGATTGCTGTCTGAGCCACCTCTCTCTACCAAGCACCAGCACTCTGTCCCGACTTCTATCTGAGCCAGCTCTCTCTGTCCAGCCCCAGCACTTTGGCCTGACTGCTGTCTGAGCCACCTCTCTCTGCCAAGCACCAGCACTCTGGGCTGACTTCTATCTGAGCCAGCTCTCTGTCCAACCCCAGCACTCTGGCCTGACTGCTGTCTGAGCCACCTCTCTCTGCCAAGCACCAGAACTCTGTCCTGACTGCTGTCTGAGCCACCTCTCTCTGCCAAGCACCAGCACTCTGTCCTGACTTCTGTATGAGCCACCTCTCTCTGCCAAGCACCAGCACTTTGGCCTGACTTTTGTCTGAGCCACCTCTCTCTGCCAAGCACCAGCACTCTGGCCTGACTTCTGTCTGAACCACCTCTCTCTGCCAAGCACCAGCACTCTGGGCTGACTTCTGTCTGAGCCACCTCTCTCTGCCAAGCACCAGCACTCTGGCCTGACTTCTGTCTGAGCCACCTCTCTGCCAAGCACCAGCACTCTGGCCTGACTTCTGTCTGAGCCATCTCTCTCTGTCCAGCCCCAGCACTCTGTCATGACTGATGTCTGAGCCACCTCTCTCTACCAAGCACCAGCACTCTGTCCCGACTTCTATCTGAGCCAGCTCTCTCTGTCCAGCCCCAGCACTCTGTCCTGACTGCTATCTGAGCCACCTCTCTCTACCAAGCACTAGCAGTCTGTCATGACTGCTGTCTGAGCAACCTCTCTCTACCAAGCACCAGCACTCTGTCCCGATTTCTATCTGAGCCAGCTCTCTCTGTCCAGCCCCAGCACTCTGGGCTGACTTCTGTCTGAGCCACCTCTCTCTGCCAAGCACCAGCACTCTGGGCTGACTTCTGTCTGAGCCACCTCTCTCTGCCAAGCACCAGCACTCTGGCCTGACTTCTGTCTGAGCCATCTCTCTCTCTGTCCAGCCCCAGCACTCTGTCCTGGCTGCTATCTGAGCCACCTCTCTCTACCAAGCACTAGCAGTCTGTCATGACTGCTATCTGAGCCAACTCTCTCTACCAAGCACCAGCACTCTGTCCCGACTTCTATCTGAGCCAGCTCTCTCTGTCCAGCCCCAGCACTTTGGCCTGACTGCTGTCTGAGCCACCTCTCTCTGCCAAGCACCAGCACTCTGTCCTGACTTCTGTATGAGCCACCTCTCTCTGCCAAGCACCAGCACTCTGGGCTGACTTCTGTCTGAGCCACCTCTCTCTGCCAAGCACCAGCACTCTGGGCTGACTTCTGTCTGAGCCACCTCTCTCTGCCAAGCACCAGCACTCTGGCCTGACTTCTGTCTGAGCCACCTCTCTCTGCCAAGCACCAGCACTCTGGCCTGACTTCTGTCTGAGCCATCTCTCTCTCTGTCCAGCCCCAGTACTCTGTCATGACTGCTGTCTGAGCCACCTCTCTCTACCAAGCACCAGCACTCTGTCCCGACTTCTATCTGAGCCAGCTCTCTCTGGCCAGCCCCAGCACTCTGTCCTGACTGCTATCTGAGCCACCTCTCTCTACCAAGCACAAGCAGTCTGTCATGACTGCTGTCTGAGCCACCTCTCTCTACCATGCACCAGCACTCTGTCCCGACTTCTATCTGAGCCAGCTCTCTCTGTCCAGCCCCAGCACTCTGGCCTGACTTCTGTCTGAGCCACCTCTCTCTGCCAAGCACCAGCACTCTGGGCTGACTTCTGTCTGAGCCAGCTCTCTCTGTCCAGCCCCAGCACTCTGGCCTGACTTCTGTCTGAGCCACCTCTCTCTGCCAAGCACCAGCACTCTGGGCTGACTTCTGTCTGAGCCACCTCTCTCTGCCAAGCACAAGCACTCTGGCCTGACTTCTGTCTGAGCCAGCTCTCTCTCTGTCCAGCCCCAGCACTCTGTCATGACTGCTGTCTGAGCCACCTCTCTCTACCAAGCACTAGCACTCTGTCCTGACTGCTATCTGAGCCACCTCTCTCTACCAAGCACTAGCACTCTGTCCTGACTGCTATCTGAGCCACCTCTCTCTACCAAGCACTAGCACTCTGTCCTGACTGCTATCTGAGCCACCTCTCTCTGTCCAGCACCAGCACTCTGTCCTGACTGCTATCTGAGCCACCTCTCTCTACCAAGCACCAGCACTCTGTCCCGACTTCTATCTGAGCCAGCTCTCTCTGTCCAGCCCCAGCACTCTGTCCTGGCTGCTATCTGAGCTACCTCTCTCTACCAAGCACTAGCAGTCTGTCATGACTGCTGTCTGAGCCACCTCTCTCTACCAAGCACCAGCACTCTGTCCCGACTTCTATCTGAGCCAGCTCTCTCTGTCCAGCCCCAGCACTTTGGCCTGACTGCTGTCTGAGCCACCTCTCTCTGCCAAGCACCAGCACTCTGGGCTGACTTCTATCTGAGCCAGCTCTCTCTGTCCAGCCCCAGCACTCTGGCCTGACTGCTGTCTGAGCCACCTCTCTCTGCCAAGCACCAGAACTCTGTCCTGACTGCTGTCTGAGCCACCTCTCTCTGCCAAGCACCAGCACTCTGTCCTGACTTCTGTATGAGCCACCTCTCTCTGCCAAGCACCAGCACTTTGGCCTGACTTTTGTCTGAGCCACCTCTCTCTGCCAAGCACCAGCACTCTGGCCTGACTTCTGTCTGAACCACCTCTCTCTGCCAAGCACCAGCACTCTGGGCTGACTTCTGTCTGAGCCACCTCTCTCTGCCAAGCACCAGCACTCTGGCCTGACTTCTGTCTGAGCCACCTCTCTCTGCCAAGCACCAGCACTCTGGCCTGACTTCTGTCTGAGCCATCTCTCTCTCTGTCCAGCCCCAGTACTCTGTCATGACTGCTGTCTGAGCCACCTCTCTCTACCAAGCACCAGCACTCTGTCCCGACTTCTATCTGAGCCAGCTCTCTCTGGCCAGCCCCAGCACTCTGTCCTGACTGCTATCTGAGCCACCTCTCTCTACCAAGCACAAGCAGTCTGTCATGACTGCTGTCTGAGCCACCTCTCTCTACCATGCACCAGCACTCTGTCCCGACTTCTATCTGAGCCAGCTCTCTCTGTCCAGCCCCAGCACTCTGGCCTGACTTCTGTCTGAGCCACCTCTCTCTGCCAAGCACCAGCACTCTGGGCTGACTTCTGTCTGAGCCAGCTCTCTGTCCAGCCCCAGCACTCTGGCCTGACTTCTGTCTGAGCCACCTCTCTCTGCCAAGCACCAGCACTCTGGGCTGACTTCTGTCTGAGCCACCTCTCTCTGCCAAGCACAAGCACTCTGGCCTGACTTCTGTCTGAGCCATCTCTCTCTGTCCAGCCCCAGCACTCTGTCATGACTGCTGTCTGAGCCACCTCTCTCTACCAAGCACTAGCACTCTGTCCTGACTGCTATCTGAGCCACCTCTCTCTACCAAGCACTAGCACTCTGTCCTGACTGCTATCTGAGCCACCTCTCTCTACCAAGCACTAGCACTCTGTCCTGACTGCTATCTGAGCCACCTCTCTCTGTCCAGCACCAGCACTCTGTCCTGACTGCTATCTGAGCCACCTCTCTCTACCAAGCACCAGCACTCTGTCCCGACTTCTATCTGAGCCAGCTCTCTCTGTCCAGCCCCAGCACTCTGTCCTGGCTGCTATCTGAGCTACCTCTCTCTACCAAGCACTAGCAGTCTGTCATGACTGCTGTCTGAGCCACCTCTCTCTACCAAGCACCAGCACTCTGTCTCGACTTCTATCTGAGCCAGCTCTCTCTGTCCAGCCCCAGCACTTTGGCCTGACTGCTGTCTGAGCCACCTCTCTGCCAAGCACCAGCACTCTGGGCTGACTTCTATCTGAGCCAGCTCTCTCTGTCCAGCCCCAGCACTCTGGCCTGACTGCTGTCTGAGCCACCTCTCTCTGCCAAGCACCAGAACTCTGTCCTGACTGCTGTCTGAGCCACCTCTCTCTGCCAAGCACCAGCACTCTGTCCTGACTTCTGTATGAGCCACCTCTCTCTGCCAAGCACCAGCACTTTGGCCTGACTTTTGTCTGAGCCACCTCTCTCTGCCAAGCACCAGCACTCTGGCCTGACTTCTGTCTGAACCACCTCTCTCTGCCAAGCACCAGCACTCTGGGCTGACTTCTGTCTGAGCCACCTCTCTCTGCCAAGCACCAGCACTCTGGCCTGACTTCTGTCTGAGCCACCTCTCTCTGCCAAGCACCAGCACTCTGGCCTGACTTCTGTCTGAGCCATCTCTCTCTGTCCAGCCCCAGCACTCTGTCATGACTGATGTCTGAGCCACCTCTCTCTACCAAGCACCAGCACTCTGTCCCGACTTCTATCTGAGCCAGCTCTCTCTGTCCAGCCCCAGCACTCTGTCCTGACTGCTATCTGAGCCACCTCTCTCTACCAAGCACTAGCAGTCTGTCATGACTGCTGTCTGAGCAACCTCTCTCTACCAAGCACCAGCACTCTGTCCCGACTTCTATCTGAGCCAGCTCTCTCTGTCCAGCCCCAGCACTCTGGGCTGACTTCTGTCTGAGCCACCTCTCTCTGCCAAGCACCAGCACTCTGGGCTGACTTCTGTCTGAGCCACCTCTCTCTGCCAAGCACCAGCACTCTGGCCTGACTTCTGTCTGAGCCATCTCTCTCTCTGTCCAGCCCCAGCACTCTGTCCTGGCTGCTATCTGAGCCACCTCTCTCTACCAAGCACTAGCAGTCTGTCATGACTGCTGTCTGAGCCAACTCTCTCTACCAAGCACCAGCACTCTGTCCCGACTTCTATCTGAGCCAGCTCTCTCTGTCCAGCCCCAGCACTTTGGCCTGTCTGCTGTCTGAGCCACCTCTCTCTGCCAAGCACCAGCACTCTGTCCTGACTTCTGTATGAGCCACCTCTCTCTGCCAAGCACCAGCACTTTGGCCTGACTTCTGTCTGAGCCACCTCTCTCTGCCAAGCACCAGCACTCTGGCCTGACTTCTGTCTGAGCCACCTCTCTCTGCCAAGCACCAGCACTCTGGGCTGACTTCTGTCTGAGCCACCTCTCTCTACCAAGCACCAGCACTCTGGCCTGACTTCTGTCTGAGCCACCTCTCTCTGCCAAGCACCAGCACTCTGGCCTGACTTCTGTCTGAGCCATCTCTCTCTCTGTCCAGCCCCAGCACTCTGTCATGACTGCTGTCTGAGCCACCTCTCTCTACCAAGCACCAGCACTCTGTCCCGACTTCTATCTGAGCCAGCTCTCTCTGTCCAGCCCCAGCACTCTGTCCTGACTGCTATCTGAGCCACCTCTCTCTACCAAGCACTAGCAGTCTGTCATGACTGCTGTCTGAGCAACCTCTCTCTACCAAGCACCAGCACTCTGTCCCGACTTCTATCTGAGCCAGCTCTCTCTGTCCAGCCCCAGCACTCTGGGCTGACTTCTGTCTGAGCCACCTCTCTCTGCCAAGCACCAGCACTCTGGGCTGACTTCTGTCTGAGCCACCTCTCTCTGCCAAGCACCAGCACTCTGGCCTGACTTCTGTCTGAGCCACCTCTCTCTACCAAGCACTAGCACTCTGTCCTGACTGCTATCTGAGCCACCTCTCTCTACTAAGCACCAGCACTCTGTCCCGACTTCTATCTGAGCCAGCTCTCTCTGTCCAGCCCCAGCACTTTGGCCTGACTGCTGTCTGAGCCACCTCTCTATACCAAGCACTAGCACTCTGTCCTGACTGCTATCTGAGCCACCTCTCTCTACCAAGCACCAGTACTCTGTCCCGACTTCTATCTGAGCCAGCTCTCTCTGTCCAGCCCCAGCACTCTGGCCTGACTGCTGTCTGAGCCACCTCTCTCTGCCAAGCACCATAACTCTGTCCTGACTGCTGTCTGAGCCACCTCTCTCTGCCAAGCACCAGCACTCTGTCCTGACTTCTGTATGAGCCACCTCTCTCTGCCAAGCACCAGCACTTTGGCCTGACTTCTGTCTGAGCCACCTCTCTCTGCCAAGCACCAGCACTCTGGCCTGACTTCTGTCTGAGCCACCTCTCTCTGCCAAGCACCAGCACTCTGGGCTGACTTCTGTCTGAGACACCTCTCTCTGCCAAGCACCAGCACTCTGGGCTGACTTCTGTCTGAGCCACCTCTCTCTGCCAAGCACCAGCACTCTGGCCTGACTTCTGTCTGAGCCATCTCTCTCTCTGTCCAGCCCCAGCACTCTGTCATGACTGCTGTCTGAGCCACCTCTCTCTACCAAGCACTAGCACTCTGTCCTGACTGCTATCTGAGCCACCTCTCTCTACCAAGCACTAGCACTCTGTCCTGACTGCTATCTGAGCCACCTCTCTCTACCAAGCACTAGCAGTCTGTCATGACTGCTGTCTGAGCCAGCTCTCTCTGTCCAGCCCCAGCACTCTGGCCTGACTGCTGTCTGAGCCACCTCTCTCTGCCAAGCACCAGCACTTTGGCCTGACTTCTGTCTGAGCCACCTCTCTCTGCCAAGCACCAGCACTCTGGCCTGACTTCTGTCTGAGCCACCTCTCTCTGCCAAGAACCAGCACTCTGGGCTGACTTCTGTCTGAGCCACCTCTCTCTGCCAAGCACCAGCACTCTGGCCTGACTTCTGTCTGAGCCACCTCTCTCTGCCAAGCACCAGCACTCTGGCCTGACTTCTGTCTGAGCCATCTCTCTCTCTGTCCAGCCCCAGCACTCTGGTCTGACTGCCCTCTGAGCCATCTCTCTCTGTCCAGCCCCAGCACTCTGGCCTGACTGCCCTCTGAGCCACCTCTCTCTGTCCAGCCCCAGCTCTCTATCCAGACTGCCCTCTGAGCCACCTGTCCAACCCCGGCACTCTGTCCTGACTTCTGTCTGAGCCACCTCTCTCTGCCAAGCACCAGCACTCTGGCCTGACGGCCCTCTGAGCCACCTCTCTCTGGCCAGCCCCAGCACTCTGGCCTGACTGCCCTCTGAGCCACCTCTCTCTCTGTCCAGCCCCAGCTCTCTGTCCAGACTGCCCTCTGAGCCACCTGTCCAGCCCCAGCATTCTCTCCTGACTGTGACAACAGTGTGACCAAATTAAATTTGATGATATACAGAAACATCTACAGAATATGGTTGAAAACATTTTTATAGTAAAATGCACCACTCAGAATATCACCATTACTTAACACGGTGTTATGGTTTGTCCATAATGGACCAGTTTGTCTCTAAGTTCCTGGTCTTTTGATAATGGACCAGTGTGTATGTAAGCCCCTCTTCTCTTCCTTCCAGGAATCATGCTTCACTACCTGGCAGTCCAACGGATAATTCTGGGCTTGGCGGATTCCAGGAGAACGCTACCTGCCCCAATGCATAGTGCCAACTGTAAAGTTTTGGAGGAGGAATAATGATCTGGGGATGTTTTTTCATGGTTCATGGTTCTGGTCCCTTAGATCCAAGGGAATGCTACAGCGTACAATTACATTCTAGACCATTCTGTGCTTCCAACTTTGTGGCAACAGTTTGGTGAAGGCCCTTTCCTGTTTCAGCATGACAATGCCCCTATGCACAAAGCGAGGTCCATACAGAAATGGTTTGTCAAGATCGGTGTGGAAGAACTTGACTGGCCTGCACAGAGCCCTAACCTCAACCCCATCAAACACCTTTGGGATTAATTGGAATGCAGACTGCGAGCCAGGCCTAATTGCCCAACAACAGTGCCCGATCTCACAAATGCTCGTGGCTGAATGGAAGCAAGTCCTCGCAACAATGTTCCAACATCTAGTGGGAAGCATTCCCAGAAGAGTGGAGGCTATTATAGCAGCAAAGTGGGGGACAAACTCCATATTAATGCCCATGATTTTGGAATGAGATGTTCGACGAGCAGGTGTCCACATACTTTTGGTCATGTAGTGAATGTGTGACTATTTGCATAAATACACTGGCTGTATTTGCATATTTGAATAAATTAACATATGTAGGAAGAAATGGCTGCAAGCACCAAACACTTGCTCTGGCTACCCTACCGGCACCCACCTGCGCTGTCTATACTGCCTCATTAATTACTGTTGTTATTACGTTCTCTTGCATAATTCAACAAGTTTACATAAGTATTCACACCCCTGAGTCAATACTTTGTAGAAGCACCTGGAAGTGATTACAGCTGTGAGTCTTTCTGGGTGAGTCTTTAAGAGCTTTCCATACCTGGATTGTTCAACATTTGCCCATTATTCTTTTCAAAATTCTTCAAGTTCGGTCAAATTGGTGGTTGATCATTGCTAGACATCCATTTTCAGGTCAAAACTGTGACTAGGCGACACAGGAACATTCACTGTGTTTTTGGTAAGCGATTGTTGAATTGAATTTGTTTCAAATGTAACACTTTGTATTCAGGACAAAAAGTGAATTGCTTGGCCACATTTTTTTTTCAGTATTACTTTAGTGCCTTGTTGCAAACAGGATACAAGTTTTGGAATATGTTTTATTCTTAGTTAGTATTCTAGAGTAATTATAATGTTGTTGATCCATCCTCAGTTTTCTCCTATCACAGCCATTAAACTCTGTAACATTGGCCTCATGGTGAAATCCCTGAACGGTTTCCTTCCTCTCGGGCAACTGAGTTAGGAAGGATGCCTGTATCTTTGTAGTGATTGGGTGTATTGATACACCATCCAAAGTGTAATTCATTACTTCACCATGCTCAAAGCTATACTTAATGTTTGCTTTTTTTACCCATCTACCAATAGGTGCCCATTTTTGCAAGGCATTGGAAAACCTCCCAGGTCTTTGTGGTTGAATCTGTGTTTAAAATTCACTGCTGGACTGGGGGACCTTACATGTACCGGAAGAGGACTGACCACCCCTCAGAACCTGGTTCCTCTCTAGTTTTCTTCTTAGGTTCCTGCCTTTCTAAGGAGTTTTTCCTAGCCACCGTGCTTCTACATCTGCATTGCTTGCTGTTTTGGGTTTTCTGAATAGCACTTTGTGACATCGGCTGATGTAAAAAGGGCTTTATAAATACATTTGATTGATTGATTGAGGTACAGAGATGAGGTGGTCATTCAAAAATCATGTTAAACACTATTATTGCACACAGAGTGAATCCATGCAAATTATTATGTGACTTGTTAAGCTCATTATAACTCCTGAACTTATTTATGCTCGCCACAACAAAGTAAAGGGGTATGAATATTTTCAGAAGGCATTGTATGCAGCTCTAGATTAATAGTTTGTCAATACACTACCTTTTTCAGTTATATTAGTCCTATTCTAAATGGATGTAGTTCTGTCCTGGAGCTGTTCTTGTCTATTAATGTTCTGTATTATGTCATCAGTCATGTTTTGTGTTGAACCCCAGGAAAAGTAGCTGCTGCTTTTGCAACAGCTAATGGGGATCCAAATAAAATACTAAATAACCGAGCTATGAACCTTCTACATGAAATTCCTCACTGACTAGGACAATAGACTCTTTGTTACAAGCAAAGTAAGAGGTGGTGGTGCCAAAACCACCACCATAATTGATAGTTTGAAGTGTGAAAAGATACTACCCAAGCCTATTGTTGCACACAGAGTGAGTCCATGCAACATATTATGTAACTTGTTAAGCACATTTGTACTCCTAAACTTATTTAGGCTAGCCACAACAAAGGGGCTGAATACTTATTGACTCAAGACATTTTGAGCTTTTGAAAAACATAATTCCACTTTGATAATATGGGGTATTGGGGCGATTGTGTGTAGGCCAGTGACCAAAAATCTCAATTGAATCCATTTAAAATTCAGCCTTTAACAGAACAAAATGTGGTAAAAAAAGTAAAGGGTGTGAATTAAAAGTTGGACCCTGTTCCGAAATGGACCTGAGACTTTTCCACCCGGGCCCAATATGCATAAATACAAATAATATAGAGGTCCATTCCGAACGGACCCCAGGACAACTATACCCGTTCCATATAGGCCCGGTCGGATCCATCCAACAGTTACAAAACAACAACAACTCCATTCAGAATATTAAGTAGCAGCCTAACTGTTATATCTTGGTAGTTGTAGCCTATCCTTCTCATTCAACTTTTAATTCTATCATTTTAATTCCATCTTCCATTGATTAGACATCTCCCAACATCTGCCTATTGCCGCTTTGGTGACTTATGATTGGCCAACAACAAGCTACACACGCCACGCTCCACTCTCGTGAAAAGACAGAGCAGCAGCATAAACTATAAAATGACTATCCTTCTGTCTCTCGACTGCAGCTGTCGCATTTGGATATGTACAGACCCTTCAGTTATAGTTACACATACCCGAGACCCGTGACAATCATATCAGATCTGACCCAGACCTGTGGCATTATTACAAATTCTGGGTCCGGACCCGGTCTGGTCTCGGGCATTCGGGTACAGGTGAAGGCACTGTATTCCATTGAGCCCATTTCAGTCATTACCTGGGTGTTTGACAGGTCATTACAAACATGTCCGCGGTCATAATGTTAACGGGAAAAAACGCCAGGCACCATCAAGTGTAAGAAAGAGTCACACCATTAACTGTATGAAAGAGTCACACTAGCAAGTGTATGAAAGAGTCACACCAGCAAGTGTATGAAAGAGTCACACTAGCAAGTATATGAAAGAGTCACACCAGCAAGTGTATGAAAGAGTCACACTAGCAAGTGTATGAAAGAGTCACACTAGCAAGTGTATGAAAGAGTCACACCAGCAAGTGTATGAGAGTCACACTAGCAAGTGTATGAAAGAGTCACACTAGCAAGTGTATGAAAGAGTCACACTAGCAAGTATATGAAAGAGTCACACCAGCAAGTGTATGAAAGAGTCACACCAGCAAGTGTATGAAAGAGTCACACTAGCAAGTGTATGAAAGAGTCACACCAGCAAGTGTATGAGAGTCACACTAGCAAGTGTATGAAAGAGTCACACTAGCAAGTGTATGAAAGAGTCACACTAGCAAGTATATGAAAGAGTCACACCAGCAAGTGTATGAAAGAGTCACACCAGCAAGTGTATGAAAGAGTCACACTAGCAAGTGTATGAAAGAGTCACACTAGCAAGTGTATGAAAGAGTCACACCAGCAAGTGTATGAAAGAGTCACACCATTAAGTGTATGAAAGAGTCACAGGAGTACAATGAAAGCAATCAAACCAGTGGAATTTAAGTGACGAATAAGAGATTTTGCTTCCCTCAAACACAATAAATAGACGGCTGAAATAGACTCCTCAGGTGGATTGGGCATGAGCATTGCTACTCCCCTTCCCCCCTCCTCCCCCATCCTCCCCTTCCTGCCCCCTCCACCCCATCCTCCCCTTCCCCGATCCTCTTCCTCCTCTCCCATCCTCCCCTTCCTCCCCCTGCTCTATCACTAAAAGCCCCAAGGGAAATGTAATTATTTATCGCTATTGAGGGAGGGCTTTCTATTATAAAACTTCTGTAACCCCCCCAGTCTATTACCCCAAGTTATGGGGCTCTGGATGGTGAGAGGAGGGGGATTGATTACCTGTAGCCTCTACCAGACGTTATTCAAGTTGGCCAACGACTGGGGAGAGTACACAGGATCAGTGACAACGACGGTAATGTGAAGGCAATTTGCCTCCCTTGTTAGGCTGGAGGTAGATCTGCGCGCCGTGCTACTCATGTAGTCTCGTGAATACGATGTAATGATGTCTGAGAGATGGAGAACAGGAAAGACAAGGGTCTCCTCTGGGATGTATTCGCTCTCAAGATGTTCCCTTCACATGTTGTGTGTGATTTTCAAAATGTCGTCCGGTGTCAGATCTAATGAGGTGATTACGGTTTATTCTTCTCCTGCTGCAAGAAGAAGCAATACAGGAGAACACACTTCCTGTCTTTAAGAGAGGTGTTGTCACAATGAAACAAAATGGAGAGAGTTTAAAAATAACACAACTACATAGCAAGCCATATATAAAGGCACAACCTACATACTACCTGCTCCGTAGTAAGAGTGATAAACACACTACCTGCTCCGTAGTAAGAGTGATAAACACACTACCTGCTCCGTAGTAAGAGTGATAAACACACTACCTGCTCCGTAGTAAGAGTGATAAACACACTACCTGCTCCGTAGTAAGAGTGATAAACACACTTCCTACTCCGTAGTAAGAGTGATAAACACACTTCCTGCTCCGTAGTAAGAGTGATAAACACACTACCTGCTCCGTAGTAAGAGTGATAAACACACTTCCTGCTCCGTAGTAAGAGTGATAAACACACTTCCTGCTCCGTAGTAAGAGTGATAAACACACTTCCTGCTCCGTAGTAAGAGTGATAAACACACTTCCTGGTCCGTAGTAAGAGTGATAAACACACTTCCTGCTCCGTAGTAAGAGTGATAAACACACTTCCTGCTCCGTAGTAAGAGTGATAAACACACTTCCTGCTCCGTAGTAAGAGTGATAAAGACACTAGCTGCTCCGTAGCATCTATAAATCTGTTGGGGTCTCTATAAGCTTCAATATGAGGTCATAAACTTAGAATGAAAGTGCATCCTTGTAGCTTGTGAGCTAATGTAGTCAAAATATTTCCCTCGGGGTAAGTTAAACCCTCTTAGTGATTCCTTTGTGCGATTTGACAACACCCAGTGAAAGAGCAGCGCGCCAAATTCAAAATAAGAAATACTCATAATAATAATCATAAATCATACAAGTGTTATACATCGGTTTAAAGATGAACTTCTTGTTAATCCAGCCACAGTGTCAGATTTCAAAAAGGCTTTACGGCGAAAGCAAACCATGCTATTATCTGAGGACAGCACCCCAGCAAACATACACATGAAAATCATAATTCAAACCGCCAGGCACAACACAAAAGTCAGAAATAACATATAATTCATGCCTTAGCTTTGAAGATTTTCTGTTGGCACTCCAATATGTCCATTAAACATCACAAATGGTCATTTTATTTGATAAATTCTGTCGTTATATATCCAAAATGTCCATTTATTTGGGGCGTATGACTCACCGGTTCCAACTCGCTCAACATGGCTACACATTATCTAATTAGTTACCTGTAAACTTGACCCAAACATTTCAAACAACTTTCCTAATCCAACTTTAGGTATTTTTAAACGGAAATAATCGATCAAATTTCAGACGGGATAAACTGTGTTCAATACCAGAGGAAAACAAAGTGTAGCGAGCTTTCAGGTCACACGCCTCAACCACAACAGTACACTTCACTCTACCCTCGTTTTGAACAGTGCTACTTCTTTATTTCTCAAAGGAAAAACATCAACCAATTTCTAAAGACTGTTGACATCAAGTGGAACCGATAGGAACTGCAAGCAACTGCCTTAGAATTCTAGATTCCCATTGAAAACCCATTGAAAAGAGTGACCTCAAAAAAAAAATCCTGGATGATTTGTCCTCTGGGTTTCGCCTGCCAAATAAGTTCTGTTATACCCAGACATCATTCAAACAGTTTTAGAAACTTCAGAGTGTTTTCTATCCAAATCGACTACTAATATGCATATCCTAGCTCCTGGGCCTGAGTAGCAGGCAGTTTGCTTTGGGCACACTTTTCATCCAGACGTGAAAATACTGCCCCCTAGCTTTAGGAAGTTCTAAGCCAATGGTTGAGCCGATGGCTAGTTGAGGAAATTGAAATGTTTTCTTTCCAGGCGTAATGCAAGAGGTTATCGCTGGGATGTGAGGGTGTTAAAAGTGTAAAAGGGCTCTTCCGAGTGGTGCAGCAGTCTAAGGTAATGCATTGCCGTGCTAGAGGCGTCTCTACAGATCGGGAGTGTGATCGGGCGTCGTGAGGGTCTGGCCGGGGGGGGCTTTACTTGGCTCATTGTGATCTGGTGGCAGGCCGGGCTCATGCAGGCTGACTTCGAATCTCAGTTGAACGGTGTTTCCTCCGACACATTGGTGCGGGTGTTATTAAGAAGCTCAGTTTGGCGGGTCATGTTTTGGAGGACGCATGACTTGACCTTGGGGAATTGCAGAGACGAGACAAGATTGAAAGTATTTGTTAGGTGTTAAGACTGTGTTTTAAGATGCTTAAAAAGACAAAAAGTGATTGTGTTGAATTGTTTGGGAAATAAAATGACTTTTTTAAGTAGAGATAATATTCATTCAGCAGAGAAATGTGTAGGCTTCTGTCCCGCAGCTCAACTTACCCAATATCCAGGGTAAGTTGAGCCAAGAGAACACTTTTTGTTGGATGTGTATGTATGTACTCAGAATTGCAATATTTACATGAATTCTGATTATTTACAGATTTACTTAACATCCTGAAATTTGAGATGATATCTATGTCAGAAAGAATACTATATTTCTCTTGACGGAGGGATTCTGAAGTAAAAAAATGGCTAAACTTACCCCACTCTTCACTACCGTAAAATATTGCAAAATCTTTTCACTGATTGCGAACTGCTATTGGAAAAAAAATTACCTGCTGTTCTGTTCATCTACTGAACTGCTACAGGAACAATAATCTGTTCTTTTTATCTGCTCAACTGCTACTGGGGAAAATAACCTGTTGTTCTGTTCATCTACTGAACTGCTACTGGGGAAAATAACCTGTTGTTCTGTTCATCTACTGAACTGCTACTGGGAAAATGTACCTGTTGTTCTGTTCATCTACTAAACTGCTACAGGAAAAATAACCTGTTGTTCTGTTCATCTACTAAGCTGCTACAGGAAAAATAACCTGTTGTTCTGTTCATCTACTGAACTGCTATTGGGAAAATGTACCTGTTCATCTGCTCATCTGCTACTGGGGAAAATAATCAATTTGACTCCATTTGTTATTGAAATGTGTGACTGTTGAATTGCTTCGTGGCTTAGAGAACACCTGCAGAATAAATAACAATGACTATAGTTCATCACTCTATGCCATTTATCAGTCTACAGTATTATTAAAGCTGTGTGTTTGTGTGAACAGTATTTTCTGCAGAGAGACATCAGCTGACATAATAAAGATACCATACCGTCCGAGACCAGCACCTCTGACTCAAGATCAATACTGTAATACACTCGCCTCAAAACAACATCTCACCAATATGAATTAGAGCACAAGTAATGGATGACAAAACAATTACTACTTCCCTTTCCCTCCATTCTCTTTGCTATCATTGCCCTTTAAAAAAAATGTATCTTCGGGAAATAGATTTGGAGATGGATCACACCTGAAGCTGACAAAGTTTAATTTAATCCGTTCCCATGCATCATTATTCGAACAATACCATCGACAGTTCAGAGAGCTTGTGTGCTGGGAATGGCAAGTCTGGTTTCCAATTCCGTACAGAATACAGAATTTCTTCCCTTGCACAACAAAAGGCAATCATTCCAATTGTGTTCCACACAATGGAAGCACAGAGAAAGGGACTGGAAGAGGGATGGAGGGAGGAGAAGGGGGTAGAGAGAGAGAGGGAAGAGAGAGTGATGAGCGAGAGAGCGAGAGAGGGATAGTGATGAGCGAGAGAGCGAGAGAGCGAGAGAGGGATAGTGATGAGCGAGAGAGAGAGAGAGGGAGAGAGGGATAGTGATGAGCGAGAGAGGGAGAGAGGGAGAGAGGGATAGTGATGAGCAATTAAGATACATTTAGATTATTCATCAGTTTTTAGACAACTAATTGACCGATATCGGTTCAATTATTCAAATTCCTTTTTTTTTTTACATACACAGTTTCTCTAGAGATACATCAGATCAAGCCCTAACTGTGTGATGTAGTAGGGAGTTGTAGTTTCCAACAAGCCAATATTCTACACTGTTTAATGCAGAAAACGTGGTAATTAACTACAATGACAATAATCCATTGCGCGCCCGCTAACTTGTCCGGTCTGTGTGGAGTAGACATGGAGACAGAGAGGTGAGAAAATGCGTGAATACATCATCTAAGTGATTTGATAGTTGATATTCAGCAATCATAAAATCGTGCCTTATTTACTATGAAGAACTACTAAAATAGTGATTTTTGTCAGATAGCATAGGAAGCAGCTCTATAAAGCTGAGATGATAAATAATAAAGTAATCAAATAAAACAAATGTAATTATGGTTGATAAGTGATAAGCAGTAATGGGCAGTCTCTACCATCATGCATGCTAGCAGATAACTATAGACCTCCGGTCATTGCGCTAATGCTAGTTAGCATTCCTAGGCTGTCATTGAAAATAAGAATTAGTTTTTTAACTGATTTGCCTAGTTAAATGAAGGTAAAATAAAATAAAAAAATTGTGCTCTTGAACACTGAAGCCTCCCAACCTAAGTTTACTGGGGATGGATTCACTTGGTTGAAAAGTGCAACTCAACTCAATGACAATGCTTGAGGGAATACTAATAGGCTATATTTTCCACCTAAAGTGGAAGGTTGGTGGCGAGGATTCTGAAAAACCCTCAGACTGAATCAAAGAGCAGATGTTGACCTTTTTCCTGGAGATTACAAGTCATCAGATCCCTGCCAAACGCCTCTAATGAGAAAGCCTGTTCACCACTCACGTTCAGTCATAAAACATCTATTAAGACTAAACATGGGATTCTATTCCCTCCGTTCATGCTCTGAGCCCTTGGTGTGAAGAAGCTTTGAAATTCAAAGAGTGGGATCCGACCCAGAACACAATTCAGTAGCCTGCGATGCCATGCTGCCTGTCAGACTCCTTTCATCTTCTAATGCATTCACATGGGAGCTAGCTCTCAGCTAGCTAGAGGAGGCCTCTTCAGGGATACAAATTTGTGCATAGTTCACAAGTTCATTTTATTTTATTTCACAGACTGGTTGTGGCATTTGGAGAAGTCTTATCAGGAGCCAAGAACATGCGAGTCTAACGTTTTGAAATGTTCCCCATCAGAGATCCCCTTCCCTGGGGGATAGAGAGAGAGGAAAAGGTAGTGCCTGGCTCTATTTCCATAAACTGGCAGTCTCTATCAAAAGGATGAGACTAAGTAGGTCCAATAAATTCCTCAGAGAGAGAGGGGGTGGGACAGAGAGAGAGAGTGGTAGTCCCATCCACCAAACTACCAAGTGTGAAACAGGGAAGGGGGTATGCTAATTTGGTAGAGAGCATACTCACTCTAACTCACTCTATTATATTAATCAAAACAGGATTTTTAAAAATTTGGCTAGAAACTCAAAAGGAAATTATCTCAACAGAGAAATATCTTCTTGTGTGCTACCTATACCCCCCCCCCCCCCCCCAGTAGAATCCCCAGAAGACAGCTTCTCCATTCTGGAGGGGGAAATCAATCATTTCCAGGTCCAGGGACATGTACTAGTCATGGCGACCTAAATGCAGGAACTGCACAAGAACCTGACATCCTCAGCACACAGGGGGACAAACACCTACCTGGAGGTGACAGCATTCCCCCCCCCCCCCCATATGCCCCTCTAGGCACAACTACGACAACATAACCAACAGAAATGGGTCCCAACTCCTGCAGCTCTGTCGCACGCTGGGTATGTACATTGTCAATGGTAGGCTTCGATGGGACTCCAATGGTAGGTACTCCTATTGCTCATCTCTTGGCAGTAGTACTGTAAATCTCAACCCAGAGTCTCTCAGAGTGTTCACAGTCAGCCCACCGACACCCCATCAGATTACAGCAAAATCACAGTCTACTTGAACAGAGCAATACTCAATCACAAAGCATCAAAGCCAAATTAACTGAATGAAATTAAGAAATACTATAGATGGAAGGAAAGTAGTGTGGAAACCTACCAAAACTATTAGGCAACAACAAATTCAATTGCTTTTTAGACAACTTCCTGGACAAAACGTTCCACTGTAATAGTGAAGGTGTAAACTTGGCAGTAGAAAACCTGAACAGTATACAGTATAGACCCCTCAGCTTGCCTATCAAATCAAAAAAAAAATTCTAACAGAAAAACAAAGAAAATGAACAACAATGACAAATGGTTTGATGAAGAATGCCACAACCTAAGAAAGAAATTGAGGAACCTATTCAACCTAAAACAGAAAGACCCAGCAAACCTGAGCCTACTATGGTGAATCACTAAAACAAGACATAAATAACCTACGTAAAAAGAAGCCCGTCAGAAATCAGCTCAATGTAATTGACGAATCCATAGACTGTAACCACTTCTGGGAATATTGGACAACACTAAACCAACAACAACAGGAAGAGTTATCTATCCAAAACAGAGATGTATGGGTAAAAACACTTCTCCAATCTTTTTGACTCTTTAACAAAGTACAAACAGCAAAAACATGTACATGATGAAATACAAATCTTAGAATCAACTATTACAGACTACCAGAACCCACTGGATGCTCCAATTACATTAAATGAACTACAGAACAATATACAAACCCTCCAATCCAAAATGGTCGGTGGGGTTGATGGTATCCTCAATGAAATTATAAAATATACAGACCACAAATTCCAATTGGCTATCCTTAAACTCTTTAACATCATCCTTAGCTCTGGCATCTTCCCCAATATTTGGAACCAAGGACTGATCAATCTAATCCACAAAAGTGGAGACAAATTTGACCCAAATAACTACCGTGGGATATGCGTCAATAACAACCTTGGGAAAATCCTCTACATTATCATTAACATCAGACTAGTTCATTTCAACAGTGAAAGTACTGAGCAAATGTCAAATTGGCTTTTTACCAAATGTGACCCAATTCAGGAAACTAGGCGTATGTAGCAAGTCACGACTTCACAGGACAGCTGTTTGAACGTAAAAAAAAATGTTTTTCGCAGAAATGCCTTCTCAAACATGGGAACTTTCATGTGCCTTAATATCAAACTTGTATGCCACCTGTAAATACAAATAAAATTGTTAAATTAGCTTAGTTGGGTTAGCCACAGAAAAAGTGAGTAAGCTTCCTGCTAGCCATGATTGGCTAAGATAATGAGTGAGCTAGACATGCAGAGAGAATAATAGCTAAGGAGATGGAGTAAACACCAGCCTGGATTACATCGTCAAACTAAGGGCAACCATGCATGGCATCAGACAAGAGACGCGTCCAACCATGATGTATACTGGTAAAATATTCTAGCTAGCTACATTTTCAGATATTACACGTTTCTAATTTTGACAGAAAGTGGTTTCATTTCAAGTGTATTGCCTAGTTAACGTTAGCTGGCTGAGTCGCTAACTAATGTTAAGTCATGCATTAGAATTAATTGTTTACCTAGCTAGCTATCTGGCTAAATTTCTAATTAAAAGACTCTCATCTTAGTGTGCCAGAGCGCAGAATAACTGATACATTTTTTAACGCTCAACACCGGTTGAATATGTCCGGTGTCAGTAAACATTGGCAACAAATCGTAATTCAGTTGTTGCCAGCAGCACTGTTACAGTCACCAACGCTCTGGATGACATGAAAACTGCCTAACCAGCTCTGCTAGAGGGAGTAAAATGGTCAGAGGGGGGTGTTCTCTCATTACGTGTCTGGAAGTAGCTAGACAATGTTAGCCAGTTAGCTTGGGTGCTTGACTGTCGTTGTGAGGTCAGAGCTTTCGGAACAACCCTACTTATTGGCCAGAGCGTCCAGTGTGTGCTCTGAACTCAAAATGCTCTGAATTTACGAACTGACAATCTGACAGCACGGTTGTAGTCACCAACACTTTGTATAACATAACTTCTTAGTGATCCCTTCGCGCTAACGGGATTGATTTGACAACACCCAGTGAAAGAGCAGCGCGCCAAATTCAAAATAAGAAATACTCATAATAATAATTCATAAATCATACAAGTTTTATACATGGGTTTAAAGATGAACTTCTTGTTAATCCAGCCACACTTCAAAAAGGCTTTACGGCAAAAGCAAACCATGCTATTATCTGAGGACAGCACCCCATCAAACATACACATGAAAATCATAATTCAACCCGCCAGGCACAACACAAAAGTCAGAAATAACATACAATTCATGCCTTAGCTTTGAAGATCTTCTGTTGGCACTCCAATATGTCCATTAAACATCCCAAATTGTCCTTTTGTTCAATAAATTCTGTCATTATATATCCAAAATGTCAATTTATTTGGCGCGTATGACTCAGAAAATACACCGGTTCCAACGTACGCAACATGACTACACATTATCTAATTAGTTACCTGTAAACTTGACCCAAACATTTCAAACAACTTTCCTAATCCAACTTTAGGAATTTTTAAGCGTAAATAATCAACAAAATTTAAGACGGAATAAACTGTGTTCAATACCGGAGGAAAACAAAGTGGAGCGTGCTTTCAGGTCACGCTCCAACAAACAAACCAAAACAAAGGCAAAGTCTTCTCATGCTTTGTTGATTTCAAAAAAGCTTTTGAATCTGCTATACAATTTGATAGAAAGTGGTGTTGGCAGAAAAAAATATGACCTTATAAAATCCATGTACACAAACAACAAGTGTGTGGTTAAAATTGGCAAAAAACACACACATTTCTTTCCACGGGGCCGTGGGATGAGACAGGGATGCAGCTTAAGCCCCACCCTCTTCAACATATACATCAACAATTTGGTGAGGGCACTAGAACAGTCTGCGGCACCCGGCATCACTGTACTAGAATCTGAAGTCAAATGTCTACTGTTTGCTGATGATCTGGTGCTCCTGTCACCAACCAAGGAGGGCCTACATTAGCACCTAGATCTGCACACAGATTCTGTCCGACTTGGGCCCTGACTGTAAATCTCAGTAAGACAAAAATAACGGTGTTCCAAAAGAGGTCTAGTCGCCAGGACCACGAATACATATTCCATCTAGACACCGTTGTCTGAGAGCACACAAAAAACAATACATACCTCCCACACCTTGGGGAGGCAGGTAGCCTAGTGGTTAGAGTGTTGGAGTAGTAACCGGAAGGTTACAAAATCGAATCCCTGAGCTGACAAGGTAAAAATCTGTCATTTTGCCCATGAATATGGCAGTTAACCCACTGTTCCTAGGCTGTAATTGTAAATAAGAATTTGTTCTTGCCTAGTTAAATAAAGGTAAAATAAAAATCAGGGAACTTCTACAAAGCTGAGAGACAAAGCAAGAAGGGCCTTCTATGCCATCAAAAGTAACATAAAATTTGACATACGAATTAGGGTCTGGCTAAAAATACTTGAATCAGTTATTGAACCCATTTCCCTTTGTGGTTGTGGGGTCTGGGGTCCACTCACCAACCAAGAATTCACAAAATGGACAAACGCCAAATTGAGAATGCATACAGAATTGTGCAAAAATATTCTCTGTGTACAACATAAAACACCAAATAATGCATGCAGAGCAGAATTAGGCCAACACCCGCTAATTATCAAAATCCAGAAAAGAGCCGTTAAATTCTACAACCACCTAAAAGGAAGTGATTCCAAAACTTTCCATAACAAAGCCATCACCTACAGAGAGATTAACCCGGAGAAAGGCCCTTAAGCAAGCTGGTGCTGGGGTTCTGTTCACAAACACAAACAGACCCCACAGAGCCCCAGGACAGCAACATAATTATATCCAACCAAATCATGAGAAAAAAAAACATATTTAGTTGAGACATTGGAAAGAGTTAACAATGTAACAATTAACAGAGAGACAGAAACAGACTGTTATATTTGGAAACCACTGACGAGAGAGAGATGAGTTGCACCATGCCAGTCCTTCATTCTCTTAACAGTCTCTCATGGGAAGGCTTGTCACACAACCATAGGACGTTGTTTCAGTTTGAGATGGATTTCTGTTTCCAACATAAGTGGATATGCCAAATTCCTGAGGTTGCTAAACAGCCTTAAGCGGCAGTAGCAGCCAAGAGATGTGATGTTTCAGCGCTGACAACCACATAGATCAGCTGTGTATTGCTTCTTCGTCAGTGCATTTGCATATGGTGCCGGGATGACTCAAAGATGACGAAAAACAAATATAAAGGAGGGACATTAGCATGAAAAACTCCTCACATTTCAACCGATGCATAAAATATCTGCACTTACTATAATGAGCGACGATAAAAGTTGTCAGGCAGCGCGACGGAGAGAAGAGGAGAGGAGATCATCCTGATTGATGTTGCACACTAGAATATTAAAGAGTGGTAGCCTCCCTAACAGAGAGAACATTGAGAGGTAGCCTCCCTAACAGAGAGAACATCGAGTGGTAGCCTCCCTAACAGAGAGAACATCGAGAGGTAGCCTCTCTAACAGAGATAACATCGAGAGGTAGCCTCCCTAACAGAGAGAACATCGAGAGGTAGCCTCCCTAACAGAGAGAACATCGAGAGGTAGCCTCCCTAACAGAGAGAACATCGAGAGGTAGCCTCCCTAACAGAGATAACATCGAGAGGTAGCCTCCCTAACAGAGAGAACATCGAGAGGTAGCCTCCCTAACAGAGAGAACATCGAGGTAGCCTCTCTAACAGAGATAACATAGAGGTAGCCTCCCTAACAGAGAGAGAGAGAGAGGTAGCCTCCCTAACAGAGATAACATAGAGAGGTAGCCTCCCTAACAGAGATAACATAGAGGTAGCCTCCCTAACAGAGATAACATAAAGAGGTAGCCTCCCTAACAGAGATAACATCACATTAGAGAGAGGTAGCCTCCCTAACAGAGATAACATCACATTAGAGAGTGGTAGCCTCCCTCGCAGAGATAACATCACATTAGAGAGAGGTAGCCTCCCTAGCAGAGATAACATCACATTATAGAGAGGTAGCCTCCCTAGCAGAGATAACATCACATTAGAGAGAGGTAGCCTCACTAACAGAGAACATCACATTAGAGAGAGGTAGCCTCACTAGCAGAGATAACATCACATTAGAGAGAGGTAGCCTCACTAGCAGAGATAACATCACATTAGAGAGAGGTAGCCTCCCTAGCAGAGATAACATCACATTAGAGAGAGGTAGCCTCCCTAGCAGAGATAACATCACATTAGAGAGAGGTAGCCTCATTAACAGAGAACATCACATTAGAGAGAGGTAGCCTCACTATCAGAGATAACATCACATTAGAGAGAGGTAGCCTCACTAGCAGAGATAACATCACATTAGAGAGAGGTAGCCTCCCTAGCAGAAATAACATAGAGAGGTAGCCTCCCTAGCAGAGAACATCAGATTAGAGAGTGGTAGCCTCCCTAGCAGAGATAACATCACATTAGAGAGTGGTAGCCTCACTAACAGAGAACATCAGATTAGAGAGTGGTAGCCTCCCTAACAGAGATAACATAGAGAGGTAGCCTCCCTAACAGAGATAACATAGAGGTAGCCTCCCTAAAGAGATAACATAGAGAGGTAGCCTCCCTAATAGAGATAACATAGAGAGGTGGCCTCCCTAACAGAGATAACATAGAGGTAGCCTCCCTAACAGAGATAACATAAAGAGGTAGCCTCACTAACAAAGAACATCAGATTAGAGAGTGGTAGCCTCCCTAACAGAGATAACATAGAGAGGTAGCCTCCCTAACAGAGATAACATAGAGAGGTAGCCTCCCTAACAGAGATACCATAGAGGTAGCCTCCCTAAAGAGATAACATAGAGAGGTAGCCTCCCTAACAGAGATAACATAGAGAGGTAGCCTCCCTAACAGAGATAACATAGATGTAGCCTCCCTAACTGAGATAACATAGAGAGGTAGCCTCCCTAACAGAGATAACATAGAGGGGTAGCCTCCCTAACTGAGATAACATAGAGGGGTAGCCTCCCTAACTGAGATAACATAGAGGGGTAGCCTCCCTAACAGAGATAACATAGAGAGGGGGCCTGCCTAACAGAGATAACAGAGAGGTAGTCTCCCTAGCAGAGGTAACATCACAAGAGAGAGGTAGCCTCCCTAGCAGAGATAACATCACAAGAGAGAGGTAGCCTCCCTAGCAGAGATAACATCACATTAGAGAGTGGTAGCCTCCCTCGCAGAGATAACATCACATTAGAGAGAGGTAGCCTCCCTAGCAGAGATAACATCACATTAGAGAGAGGTAGCCTCCCTAGCAGAGATAACATCACATTAGAGAGAGGTAGCCTCACTAACAGAGAACATCACATTAGAGAGACGTAGCCTCACTGGCAGAGATAACATCACATTAGAGAGAGGTAGCCTCACTAGCAGAGATAACATCACATTAGAGAGAGGTAGCCTCCCTAGCAGAGATAACATCACATTAGAGAGAGGTAGCCTCCCTAGCAGAGATAACATCACATTAGAGAGAGGTAGCCTCCCTCACAGAGATAACATCACATTAGAGAGAGGTAGCCTCCCTAGCAGAGATAACATCACATTAGAGAGAGGTAGCCTCCCTAGCAGAGATAACATCACATTAGAGAGAGGTAGCCTCATTAACAGATAACATCACATTAGAGAGAGGTAGCCTCACTAGCAGAGATAACATCACATTAGAGAGAGGTAGCCTCACTAGCAGAGATAACATCACATTAGAGAGAGGTAGCCTCCCTAGCAGAAATAACATAGAGAGGTAGCCTCCCTAGCAGAGAACATCAGATTAGAGAGTGGTAGCCTCCCTATCAGAGATAACATCACATTAGAGAGTGGTAGCCTCACTAACAGAGAACATCAGATTAGAGAGTGGTAGCCTCCCTAACAGAGATAACATAGAGGTAGCCTCCCTAACAGAGAGAACATAGAGAGGTAGCCTCCCTAACAGAGAGAACATAGAGAGGTAGCCTCCCTAACAGAGAGAACATAGAGAGGTAGCCTCCCTAACAGAGAGAACATAGAGAGGTAGCCTCCCTAACAGAGATAACATAGAGAGGTAGCCTCCCTAACAGAGAGAACATAGAGAGGTAGCCTCCCTAACAGAGATAACATAGAGAGGTAGCCTCCCTAACAGAGAGAACATCGAGAGGTAGCCTCCCTAACAGAGAGAACATCGAGAGGTAGCCTCCCTAACAGAGATAACATAGAGGTAGCCTCCCTAACAGAGATAACATAGAGGGGTAGCCTCCCTAACAGAGATAACATAGAGAGGGGGCCTGCCTAACAGAGATAACAGAGAGGTAGCCTCCCTAGCAGAGGTAACATCACAAGAGAGAGGTAGCCTCCCTAGCAGAGATAACATCACAAGAGAGAAGTAGCCTCCCTAGCAGAGATAACATCACAAGAGAGAGGTAGCCTCCCTAGCAGAGATAACATCACAAGAGAGAGGTAGCCTCCCCAGCAGAGATAACATCACAAGAGAGAGGTAGCCTCCCCAGCAGAGATAACATCACAAGAGAGAGGTAGCCTCCCCAGCAGAGATAACATCACAAGAGAGAGGTAGCCTCCCCAGCAGAGATAACATCACAAGAGAGAGGTAGCCTCCCCAGCAGAGATAACATCACAAGAGAGAGGTAGCCTCCCCAGCAGAGATAACATCACAAGAGAGAGGTAGCCTCCCAGCAGAGATAACATCACAAGAGAGAGGTAGCCTCCCAGCAGAGATAACATCACAAGAGAGAGGTAGCCTCCCCAGCAGAGATAACATCACAAGAGAGAGGTAGCCTCCCCAGCAGAGATAACATCACAAGAGAGAGGTAGCCTCCCCAGCAGAGATAACATCACAGCCTCCTCATCTCCCTCTCTCTCTCTCTCTCTCCCTCTCTCTCTCTCTCTCTCTCTCTCTCTCTCTCTCTCTCTCTCTCTCTCTCTCTCTCTCTCTCTCTCTCTCTCTCTCTCTCTCTCTCTCTCTCTCTCTCTCTCTCTCTCTCTGGCTAAGACAAAAGGGAATGTATTTTCCTACCATGCTGTGTGAGAAATAGCTCTACTGGTTTCAAACGGACCACAGCAAAAGGACAATGATAAGAGGCCTGTCAAATTACTGTCATCTGGACAATGATAAGAGGCCTGTCAACTAACTGCCATTTGGACAATGATAAGAGGCCTGTCAACTAACTGTCACTTCCCCTCTCTGCCCCCACTCTCCACATCTCACACCACTGTAGGGAGGGTACTGTAGGGAGGATATTGTAGAGAGGTATCATATTGTAGGTGGGAAACTGAGATACATAGCTGAGATATGTAAGCAAGTTGTTTTTAACGACCTGAACATATTTGAGTAAATAAACACTATGAAGTACTGATATTAGTACTTTAAATTGTTTAGTCTGTTTAGAAGAGCTTTGAAACAGTGCTCCTCTCATCTCGTCTCCTGCAGAGTATAACACACTCTTCCTGAGAATGTCTCTCCTGACATGTGGTGGGTGATAAAGCAGGACCAGCCTCTCTCCAGCTCTGAGCTCTGAAGGAAAAACCTGACATACAGTACTAGTCAAAAGTTTGGACACATCTACTCATTCAAGGGTTTTTCTTTATTTGTACTATTTTCTACACTGTGTAATAGTAGCGAAGACCCCAAAACTATGAAATAACAAAAATTGAATCGTGTAGTAACCAAAGAAGTGTTAAACAAATCAAAATAGATTTTAGATATTAGATTCTTCAAAGTAGCCACCCTTTGCCTTGATGACAGCTTTGCACACTCTTGTCATTCTCTCAACCAGCTTCACCTGGAATGCTTTTTGAAAAGTCTTGAAGGAGTTCCCACATATGCTAAGCACTTGTTGGCTGCTTTTCCTTCACTCTACGGTCCAACTCATCCCAAAGCATCTCAATTGGGTTAAGGTCAGGTATTTGTTGAGGCCAGGTCCTCTGATGCAGCACTCCATCTCTCTCCTTCTTGGTCAAATAGCCCTTACACAGCCTGGAGGTGTGTTGGGTCACTGTCCTGCTGAAAAACAAGTAACAGTCCCACTAATCGCAAACATGGTCACCTAATAATTCCCAGTTTACAATTGGCTCATTAATCCCCCTCCTCTCCCCTGTAACTATTCCCCAGGTTGTTGCTGCAAATGAGAACATGTTCTCAGTCAACTTACCTGGTAAAATAACGGATAAAAAAAAAAAAAAAAAAAAAACAGATGGGGTGGCGTATCACTGCAGAATGCTCTGGTAGCCATGCTGGTTAAGTGTGCCTTTAATTCTAAATAAATCACTGACAGTGTCACAAGCAAACATGTCACCAACAACATCACGCCTCCTTCTCCTTGCTTCACGGTGGGAACCACACATGCGGAAATCTTCTGTTCACTTACTCTGCGTCTCACAAAGACACAGCAGTTGGAACCAAAAATCTAATTTGGACGCATCAGACCAAATGACAGATTTCCACCGGTCTAATGTTCATTGCTCGTGTTTCTCGGCTGAAGCAAGTCTCCTCTTATTATTGGTGTCCTTTAGTAGAGATTTCTTTGCAGCAATTCGACCGTGAAGATGATTCAAGCAGTCTCCACTGAACAGTTGACGTTGAGCTGTAGCTGTTACTTGAAGTCTGTGAAGCATTTATTTGGGCTGCAATTTCTGAGGTTGGAAACTCTAATGAACTTATCCTCTGCATGAGAACCAGTTTCATCATAGCGCTTGATGGTTTTTGCGACTGCACTTGGAGAAACTTTCAAAGTTCTTGAAATTGTTCGTATTGACTGACCTTCATGTCTTAAGGTAATGATGGGCTGTCGTTTCTCTTTGCTCATTTGAGCGGTTCTTGCCATAATATGGACTTTGTCTGTACATCATCCCCTCCACAACTGACTGGTTCAAACGCATTAAGAAGAAAAGAAATTCCACAAATTAATTTTTAACAAGACACACCTGTTAATTCAAATGCATTCCATGTGACTACCTCGTGAAGCTGGTTGAGAGAATGCCAAGAGTGTGCAAAGCTGTCATCAAGGCAAAGGGAGGCTACTTCGAGGAATCTGAAATATAAAATATATTTTGATTTGATTAACACTTTTTTGGTTACTACATGATTCCATATGTGTTATTTCAGAGTTCTGATGTCTTCACTATTATTCTACAATGTAGAAAACAGTCAAAATAAAGAAAAACCCTTGAATGAGTAGGTGTGTCCAAACCTTTGACTGGTACTGTATGTTTACCTGCGTTAGAGAGGAAACACGGGTGGCAGTTAGCTAGCTCTGCAGCTACGCAATTAACACGTTCCCCATTTTTCACTATCACACACTTCTCCCTCAATCCCAACATAATATCTCCTCCCTCTCCGTATTCAGCTGAGAACGCACCACCTGAGAGCGACAAAGAGGGAGATGTCTACCGGTCTCTTCTCTCTAAGTGGGCTCCCGAGTGGGGCAGTCGTCTAAAGCACTGTTTGTCAGTGCTAGAAGCGTCACTACAGTACTTGGTTTGAATCCAGGTTGTATCACAATCAGCCGGGATTGTGAGTCCCATAGGGTGGTGCACAATTGGCCCAGCGTGGTCTGGGTTTGGCCCGGTGTAGGCTTTCAGTGTAAATAAAAAGCTGTTCTAAACTGACTCGCCTGGTAAAATTAAAAAGCGCGTTAGAGGAATCTTGCCCATAGTCCTAGCTGATAATGAGTGCTCTGGCCCCATTGATCACTGAAGGATAACATTAACATGCCACTCACTGGGTATTTTCCACAGCGCTCCTCTGGCAGGTCAGTGACAACACCGCCCAGCATTTTTGGAGACTATGCTGTGTATGGAGGCAGAGGAGGAGGAAGAAGGTGACTGATTGGGTTGACATTTAGAGAGTGTGTCATATAAATGAACAAAGATGGGATCTCTGTGGTTTGTGTGTCTTGACACCGTAGGAGGCTCTTCCTGTTTGTTGTTTACAGTATGTCTTTGTCTCCTTGACGACACTAGCGAAGCTTTTAAGATTCTTGGGGGAGGATGTTTTGGTCTGAGGCGTCCGGTTTCTTAATCATGCACTCTGATGGTTCTGTATGTCTTTATTCTATCAAATCTGAGTCGTTTCAAATCTGATTCATTCCAAATCTGATTCAACTGCATCTTGGAGATGAGTGTTTTAACGACAGTGGAAGTTTTTGGTGGAATGGTGGAATCATCATAATTCTCAGAATAAAAACTAAGAAAGATTTAGAAGAAAACTATTTGTCAATATGACACAACACAACTCCAGGAATGTAGAAAATGTCCTTTGGCAGTATTCCTTTCACTCGCACCTCTATTCCTCTGGTTGCTCTGAAAAGGCATTTTCCCATTTTTTTTCTTACTTAATTAATGTTCTATGTTTTAACTTATGATACTGAAAAATCAACTTCTAGTCTGGGTAAAAGGAGAGTAGTGAATGTACTCATATACTGTACGTTGTAGACTATATATGTTGAGAATTCACAGTAAGCTATAAAAAATAAAGAGAGTTGCACACTCTATATATAAACTCCCAGTAATTTTTGAGGGTAAATCACCAACATTTCGGCATCACCGTGCCTTCATCAGGGCAATGGCATAATTGCTTGCACCAAGTTATGTAGACAAACAGTGCAATTAGTGCAACTAATGACAACAGTGGTTGGTGTGTCATAATTATTATGTTGATAAGAATGACTTGAGTGAAACTGTTAAAAACAACCGTTTATAGCACATTGAATATATTAGGCTATTGTTATCATATGGAGACATAATTCAATATTGTACATAATATTAGCATCAACATACATTATTGTTTAATTCAATTTCACATACATACTTAATTGTTTTTCATTTCATTTCTTTGATACATGTCATTTTTTGAGGGTTCAACCATAATGCATAATAAGCATCATCATATCGGGAGAATCCTGACAAGCTATTTTCAATATTGCCACCACGCTTACAGACCACCAGTAGGGATTCCTTGAAGAGATGTGTGATTATTTTGTCTAATTGCAGAATATGCAAGTGCTTTTTGAGGATTGCTTTAATTTTCTCCAAACACTTTGTGTACTTGGTACAAAAGACTGTTGCGTTGTTTTTCTTATTTGGTTGAAAATTCACAGTAAACACAAGAATATGAATTAAAACTGTCCACATCCAGATTTACTTCTCCCATTGTACTGACTGGTATCATCATATCCACCAAAAAACAATCATCCATTCTCCCACTGTACTGACTGGTATCATCATATCCACCAAAAAACAATCATCCATTCTCCCACTGTACTGACTGGTATCATCATATCCACCAAAAAACAATCATCCATTCTCCCACTGTACTGACTGGTATCATCATATCCACCAAAAAACAATCATCCATTCTCCCACTGTACTGACTGGTATCATCATATCCACCAAAAAACAATCATCCATTCTCCCACTGTACTGACTGGTATCATCATATCCACCAAAAAACAATCATCCATTCTCCCACTGTACTGACTGGTATCATCATATCCACCAAAAACAATCATCCATTCTCCCACTGTACTCTGGTATCATCATATCCACCAAAAAACAATCATCCATTCTCCCACTGTACTGACTGGTATCATCATATCCACCAAAAAACAATCATCCATTCTCCCACTGTACTGACTGGTATCATCATATCCACCAAAAAACAATCATCCATTCTCCCACTGTACTGACTGGTATCATCATATCCACCAAAAAACAATCATCCATTCTCCCACTGTACTGACTGGTATCATCATATCCACCAAAAAACAATCATCCATTCTCCCACTGTACTGACTGGTATCATCATATCCACCAAAAAACAATCATCCATTCTCCCACTGTACTGACTGGTATCATCATATCCACCAAAAAACAATCATCCATTCTCCCACTGTACTGACTGGTATCATCATATCCACCAAAAAACAATCATCCATTCTCCCACTGTACTGACTGGTATCATCATATCCACCAAAAAACAATCATCCATTCTCCCACTGTACTGACTGGTATCATCATATCCACCAAAAAACAATCATCCATTCTCCCACTGTACTGACTGGTATCATCATATCCACCAAAAAACAATCATCCATTCTCCCACTGTACTGACTGGTATCATCATATCCACCAAAAACAATCATCCATTCTCCCACTGTACTGACTGGTATCATCATATCCACCAAAAAACAATCATCCATTCTCCCACTGTACTGACTGGTATCATCATATCCACCAAAAAACAATCATCCATTCTCCCACTGTACTGACTGGTATCATCATATCCACCAAAAAACAATCATCCATTCTCCCACTGTACTGACTGGTATCATCATATCCACCAAAAAACAATCATCCATTCTCCCACTGTACTGACTGGTATCATCATATCCACCAAAAAACAATCATCCATTGCCATGAAAACCAATTTGAGTACATCACCAACTGGAATCACCAACTAGAATTAACGCTGGGCTTGACGATGTAATTAGGTAATACATAAATAAACTATGTGGGCGTGAAGTCTTTTGTCTAAAGTAATGACTTGGCTGAATGTTGAATCCTCCTCACTGACTGGCATATGGAAGTGGAAATGAAAATGACTGTCTTCAACCAATCAAAGTCTTCAAGTTGAATTTGAATGCTTTGTCGAATTTGCATGCATAGCTAGCTGTCAATCCATCTGCTCTCTGGACTGTAACTGAACATTTCAATCAATCAAGGTGGAATGTAGTTTTAATTTCTTCCCGTAACTGAAATGGCAATTTCAATCTGGCTACTGAGTGCTAAGCTTTGTATTCCCTATGGACCTCCTAGCTTGGCTAAATATATGTGACACGTCTGAAAGACTCCGGTATAATGTGACAGTGATGTACTGTACTGATTGTGTTCAGGACAGTCACTGAATAAGGAAAAAGGCTAGTCAATATATAAAGGCCTGTACTTGTGACAGGCTTTGTATTATTTTCTACTTTAGGTCACAGTCATGAATACAGTTTGTTATGGGGAGACTTGCAAATGCATTGCATCACCACTACTGTAGGAAGCAGAAAGACAGCAGCAGCTCTGATTTGATCTGTGTTCAGGAGATATCTTACAAAAAAGTTTCTTAGAATTTCTGGGGACTTGAAGATCAGCTCAAACTGAATTGTAGATGTATCTTGGATCATAGTAGCTACATCAACCGAAAATGTCTACTGCATTTAATAGCATGGCTGAAGGTTACCATTCACGGAATACAAACATACTTTTAAAAAATCTATTTGATAAATAAAGGCTCTATGTAGGGAATGGGGTTCGCTTTCGGAGACAGTGCAGGACAAAACAACAAAAGCAAAGGAATTGAAAGGAGGCATCTTGGTCGTCCAGACAGATGGCGTTGGAGAAAGGAGTGTCCCAACTAGGCACAGACGTCAGTTCAACCTTCACATTTGGTTGAGTTGTCTAACTAAAGTGAATATAACCTGAAATCAACAAAAACATTTTTGGATTTAGGTTACAAGTTAGGTGAAAAAAAATACAAAGTTCCCTTACGTTCCACGTCCATTCAATGTCATCACATATATTTTGGGTTGAAAAGACATGGAAACAACGTTAATTCAACCAGATTTTGCACAATGTTGTCTGTCTCTCAGAAAGATAAAGTCTGGATAGAGAGAGAACGGCAGCGAGAGGCAGAGAGAGAGGCGGAGTCAGGGCCAGCACGTCTCTAGACTTCTGAACAGATGGCTATTCACCCCTCAGAGAGAGGAGGAGAGAGAGGCGGAGTCAGGGCCAGCACGTCTCTAGACTACTGAACAGATGGCTATTCACCCCTCAGAGAGAGGAGAAGAGAGAGGAGGAGTCAGGGCCAGCACGTCTCTAGACTACTGAACAGATGGCTATTCACCCCTCAGAGAGAGGAGGAGAGAGAGGAGGAGTCAGGGCCAGCACGTCCCTAGACTACTGAACAGATGGCTATTCACCCCTCAGAGACAGGAGAGAGAGGAGGAGAGAGAGGCGGAGAGAGAGGAGGAGAGAGAGGAGGAGAGAGAGGCGGAGAGAGAGGCGGAGAGAGATGAGGAGAGAGAGGCAGAGAGAGAGGAGGAGAGAGAGGCGGAGAGAGAGGAGGAGAGAGAGGAGGAGAGAGAGGCGGAGAGAGAGGCGGAGAGAGGCGGAGAGAGAGGCGGAGAGAGAGGAGGAGAGAGGCGGAGAGAGAGAGAGGAGGAGAGGAGAGAGAGGAGGAGAGAGAGGCAGAGAGAGAGAGGAGAGAGAGGCGGAGAGAGAGAGGAGAGAGAGGCGGAGAGAGAGGAGGAGAGAGAGGCGGAGAGAGATGAGGAGAGACAGGAGGAGCGAGAGGAGGAGAGAGAGGAGGCGAGAGAGGCGGAGTCAGGGCCAACACGTCTCTAGACTACTGAACAGATGGCTATTCACCCCTCAGAGAGAGGAGGAGAGAGAGGAGGAGTCAGGGCCAGCACGTCTCTAGACTACTGAACAGATGGCTATTCACCCCTCAGAGAGAGGAGGAGAGAGAGGAGGAGAGAGAGGCGGAGAGAGAGGCGGAGAGAGATGAGGAGAGAGAGGAGGAGCGAGAGGAGGAGAGAGAGGAGGAGAGAGAGGCGGAGTCAGGGCCAGCACATCTCTAGACTACTGAACAGATGGCTATTCACCCCTCAGACTACATCTGTCCTGTCTTCTTCACACATCTACAAGAAGAGGAAGGCTTTTAATTTGCCAAGCAAGAGGCAAATTGTTCAGTATTTTCAGATGTATTTTCAAAACTCACTTGTAATGCCCCCATCTTGTGTTCAGAAGCTTTTGATTGTGAATTCATTCATCTTTCACCCTCGAGTCAGTCATGCAAGATCTACGTTTTCCGTGAAATACCATGAGAATATTTCAGCCTAGTCCCCAATACATAAGATAACTGATCGGCTCACCACACCGTGCTACTTTTTTACAGTAGCCAACTGCTTCACGTCAGCCCTATCTCTGAGGATTTATTCTATGTATAAGGATAATGAAACTGGAGGACACACTTCTCAACGTAAAATGTATTATACATGTCAAGTTATAGTCAAATGCTGTATGGACAATTATATTTACCACCTGTTCTTTCTATTCAGTACTTTGAAAAGTTTGGAAATGTATATATTGTATTTTTGCTATTGGATTAAATAGTAGTTAAAGTTGACTACATACTTGTGAAAATGTAGAACATATTTGTGAAAATATAGTAAGTACTTGTGAAAATGTAGCAGATACTTGTGAAAATATAGTAAGTACTTGTGGAAATATAGTAGGTACTTGTGAAAATGTAGTAGATACTTGTGAAAATATAGTAAGTACTTGTGAAAATATAGTAGGTACTTGTGAAAATGTAGAACATATTTGTGAAAATATAGTAAGTTCTTGGGAAAATGTAGTAGATACTTGTTAGAATATAGGAAGTACTTGTGAAAATATAATAGATACTTGTGAAAATGTAAGAGATACTTGTGAAAATGTAGCACAAACTTGTGAAAATTGCTCCAAAGTTGTATAAACTGTAAGAGTGAGCTGAAACAAGAATCCAACAGTAGAAGGCAACTCGGGACACGCAGTGAGAACAGACACGCAGTGTGTGTGTGTGTGTGTGTGTGTGTGTGTGTGTGATCGTGCGGGCGCAAAACCACAAATCAGACTGTTTGACAAGAGAATCAGTGTCTCTGAGGAAAGCTATTCTACAGTCTAACCATCACCATTCTCTCTATGTTTCACACACACACACACACACACACACACACACACACACACACACACACACACACACACACACACACTTTGTACAAGCGTAAGACAGATTTAGCCTAAATGTGATTTGCTGTAGAGGAAGACATGCGTGAACTCCGTTGTTGTGGACCCAGTGTTGTGGTGGATCCGGTGTTGTGGATCCGGTGTTGTGGTGGACCCAGTGTTGTGGATCCGGTGTTGTGGTGGACCCAGTGTTGTGGATCCGGTGTTGTGGACCTGGTGTTGTGGTGAACCCAGTGTTGTGGTGGACCCAGTGTTGTGGTGGACCCAGTGTTGTGGATCCGGTGTTGTGGTGGACCCAGTGTTGTGGATCCGGTGTTGTGGTGGACCCAGTGTTGTGGATCCGGTGTTGTGGACCTGGTGTTGTGGTGAACCCAGTGTTGTGGTGGACCCAGTGTTGTGGTGGACCCAGTGTTGTGGACCCAGTGTTGTGGTGGACCCAGTGTTGTGGTGGACCCAGTGTTGTGGATCCGGTGTTGTGGACCTGGTGTTGTGGTGGACCCAGTGTTGTGGTGGACCCAGTGTTGTGGGGGACCCAGTGTTGTGGATCCGGTGTTGTGGACCTGGTGTTGTGGTGGACCCAGTGTTGTGGGGGACCCAGTGTTGTGGATCCGGTGTTGTGGACCTGGTGTTGTGGTGGACCCAGTGTTGTGGGGGACCCAGTGTTGTGGGGGACCCAGTGTTGTGGGGGACCCAGTGTTGTGGTGGACCCAGTGTTGTGGTGAACCCAGTGTTGTGGTGGACCCTGGCAGGCACACACACACACACACACACACACACACACACACACACATACACACACACATTCACACACACTCACTCACTCACACTCATACACACACGCTCACGCTCACGCACACACTCACACTGCCTGTAATTAGCAACTAAACACACACACACACACACCTACACACACACACACTCACACACACTCACACATACACATACAAACACTCACACGGCCTGTAATTAACTTCTAAACACACACATATATATATATACACACACACACACACTCACACACACTCACACATACACATACAAACACTCACACTGCCTGTAATTAACTTCTAAACACACACACATATATATACACACACACACACATACACACACAAACTCACACATACACATACTCACACGCACTGTAATTAACTAGCCAAACAGACGGCAGCTTATTCAACATCAACTAGATCACGATTCACAGTTTGGTTCTGACTAACTCAGGAAATTATGTTGTGGTCTTGGTTCAATAGCGTGACTCAGTAGTCTGTTCTAGCCTTTATTGTTACAAAACACAAACGTAACCGCAGAAATCTGGGATAATAAACCATACACCATACTGCCTCACAAACATACAGCTTGGGATGGAAGCAGACGGAGAATTGCCTGTGATGTTGGGAGAGAGAGACTAAAAACTAAAAAAGAATCGTAGATATATAATCTAGCAGTGATTCTCATAACTTATGTTTCATGTGGGAACTACAAAGAGGAGAGAGAGAGAGAGAGAGAGAGAGAGAGAGAGAGAGAGAGAGAGAGAGAGACTGGAGGAATACCATTGTGAACAGTCCTGCCTCGAGGGACCACAACACACTGAGACACAAAAAAAGGAGCAAAGATGGAAACTGCTAATTTTATGTGAACAATAAAGGATTTTTCTCTCAATAGAACAACAGAAGTGAAGTAGAAATGCCCCTCTGTCTTTTCCCTCTCTCCATTCCTCTGCAGTTGGTTGGCCGAGCCAAACCGTGACACCTCTCGGTGAGGAAGAGAGATATTGATTTATTGGAGCATCACCTGATGCTGACCTGGTCCCATTCCAAGCCTCCATCCGTTCCTCCAGCCCAACAGAGAACAGGGTTTATGGGCAGGCAACAGACCAGACGTCAGCCAAACCCAAGGATAAATCTTTACTGTGTAAATCTGCAGAGCCGCACAGATTAAATCAATGACAGATTCCTCATCTGATGTAATTAATATGATGAACATGGAATTTTGGAGTTTTGACAGCGTGAAACTAGATTGTATGAATCTCCCAGTGTATAATAATTTATATAACTTCTCCTTTTGGCTCTACTGTACAGTACAGTGCTGCTACCGTCCAAAAAGACTGATAATACCACCCAAAAAGATTGCTGCTACCAACCAAAAAGACTGCTGATACCACTCAAAAAGACAGCTGATACCACCCAAAAAGACTGCTGATATCACCCAAAAAGACTGCTGATACCACACAAAAAGTCTGCTGATACCACCCAAAAAGACTGCTGATACCACCCAAAAAGACTGCTGCTACCAACCAAAAAGACTGCTGCTACCAACCAAAAAGACTGCTGATACCACCCAAAAAGACTGCTGATACCACACAAAAAGACTGCTGATACCACCCAAAAAGACTGCTGCTACCAACCAAAAGACTGCTGATACCAACCAAAAAGACTGCTGATACCACCCAAAAAGACTGCTGATACCAACCAAAAAGACTGCTGATACCACCCAAAAATACAGCTGATACCACCCAAAATTACTGCTGATATCACCCCAAAAGACTGCTGATACCACCCAAAAAGACTGATAATACCACCCAAAAAGATTGCTACTACCAACCAAAAAGACTGCTGATACCACCCAAAAAGACTGCTGATACCAACCAAAAAGACTGCTGATACCACCCAAAAAGACTGCTGATATCACACAAAAAGACTGCTGATACCACACGTAAAGACTGCTGATACCACACAAAAAGACTGCTGATACCACCCAAAAAGACTGCTGATACCACCCAAAAAGACTGCTGATACCACCCAAAAAGACTGCTAATACCACCCAAAAAGACTGCTGATACCACCCAAAAAGACTGCTGAAACCACCCAAAAAGACTGCTGATACCACCCAAAAGACCATAAATCATGAGGACAGACAACACTTGGCTGTGTGTTGACTTCAAGGAGTCAAGCTTCCGATGTAACAAATGCAAGATATCTGTAGAAGCTACAGTTTAGCTAGACAAAGTGCAGGAGATGGACACACACACACACACTGGCGTACCACACACCCCCGCACCCCCCACCACACACACACACAATTTGAGCAGCATTGACCAGCAGCAGGTTAAGCAAGTTGCATGACATATCCATAGTGTGACATATAGGCGGTAGATAGAAGACAATGTATCACAACAGGCCAGTCTACTGATCACTATTTAACACACGGGAAAACTCAGGGCCGAGCAAATGACAACTGTCTGGAGGTGTGGGAGTGTGTGTGTGTGTGTGTGTGTGTGTGTGTGTGTGTGTGTGTGTGTGTGTGTGTGTGTGTGTGTGTGTGTGTGTGTGTGTGTGTGTGTTTGTGTGTTTGTGTGTGTGTGTGTGTGTGTGTGTGTGTGTGTGTGTGTGTGTGTGTGTGTGTGTGTGTGTGTGAGAGAGAAACATAGAGAGAAGGGTGATGGTTAGACTGTAGAATAGCTTTCCTCAGAGACACTGATTCTCTTGTCAAACAGTCTGATATGTGGTACTGAAGCACAGATAGCTACGGATTCCTATATGCCTGGAAATATTGAATATACCCCAATGCCGATAATAATGCATAACAAAGCCAAGTTAGCAGGTTATAAGGTAAAGCACTTTGGGTTATAGAGAGAAAATGCTGACGTCACCCAGGGGGTGGAGGTGGAAGGTAGAAATTAGTGTCTGGTAGGTTTCAGAGAGAGAGAGAGAGTGAGCGAGAGAAAGAAAGAAATAGCGACAGAGAGAGAGTGAGAGAGAGAGAGTGAGGGAGAGAGTGACAGAGAGAGAGAGTGACAGAGAGAGAGAGTGACAGAGAGAGAGTGATAGAGAGAGAGCGACAGAGAGAGAGCGACAGAGAGAGAAATAGAGTCAGAGAGAGAGGGAGACAGAGAGAGTGAAATAGAGGGAGACAGAGAGAGAGAAACAAAAAGGGGGGGAAGAGAGATAGAAAGAGGGAGGAAAGCTGAAGAGAAGTATAGTACCAGAAGTATAGTACCAGAAGTATAGTACCAGAAATATAGTACCAGAAATATAGTACCAGAAGTATAGTACCAGAAATATAGTACCAGAAATATAGTACCAGAAATATAGTACCAGAAGTATAGTACCATTGTTGACTCAGCAGAAGGAGACTCTTGGTCTGATCTGTGTATGGAGGGATAGTGATTGGTGGATAAGAGGTTGGATATATTTGTATAGATAAGATTTGTAAGGGTAAGAGATTAGATAGAGGTGGATAGAAAAGTTTAAAGATTATATAGAGCAAGAAAAATAAGATCTAGAAAGTACTGTACCTTTGGGCTGGCCGCGTCCCAACGTGACAAACCCAGAGGAGATGAAGGTATGAAGGTCGTGACCTCCACTGCTGCGGACACTCTCCTTCCCGTAGTGGAGACCTGCAAGAGCCAATCACAGAGTCAGGATTCTTCCAAAGACTGCTTCAAGCAAAGCTGATTTTTCTACTGATTTAATACGTTTTTGGTTTAAACCTCTTCTTCTCTTCTACGGAACCACCACCAAACTTCAGAGACTATGTCATACATTAATTCTCACTATCACTGTTGCTATCAGAACAGATCATTCTCCCATTAAAACTACAAATGGAAGAAAACTAGTCTTCAGATCCGGAAACAACTAAATATCCAAACCTATTAAAAAGCTATAGATTTTATCGGGTCACAGGCAAGACCACTGTGAACCCAATCATGCTTCCCTTACCAGAGGTTACCATATCTTTGGATATCATGTCTTAGGTCTACCCCACTGGCCACAGATATCATGTCTTAGGTCTACCTGGCTGGGAACAGATATCATGTCTTAGGTCTACCTGGCTGGGAACAGATATCATGTCTTAGGTCTACCTGGCTGGGAACAGATATCATGTCTTAGGTCTACCCCACTGGGCACAGATATCATGTCTTAGGTCTACGCCACTGGGCACAGATATCATGTCTTAGGTCTACCTGGCTGGGAACAGATATCATGTCTTAGGTCTACCTTGCTGGGAACAGATATCATGTCTTAGGTCTACCTTGCTGGGAACAGATATCATGTCTTAGGTCTACCCCACTGGGAACAGATATCATGTCTTAGGTCTACCTTGCTGGGAACAGATATCATGTCTTAGGTCTACCTGGCTGGGAACAGATATCATGTCTTAGGTCTACCTGGCTGGGAACAGATATCATGTCTTAGGTCTACCCCACTGGGCACAGATATCATGTCTTAGGTCTACCTGGCTGGGAACAGATATCATGTCTTAGGTCTACCTGGCTGGGAACAGATATCATGTCTTAGGTCTACCCCACTGGGAACAGATATCATGTCTTAGGTCTACCTGGCTGGGAACAGATATCATGTCTTAGGTCTACCCCACTGGGAACAGATATCATGTCTTAGGTCTACCTTGCTGGGAACAGATATCATGTCTTAGGTCTACCCCACTGGGCACAGATATCATGTCTTAGGTCTACCTGGCTGGGAACAGATATCATGTCTTAGGTCTACCTGGCTGGGAACAGATATCATGTCTTAGGTCTACCTGGCTGGGAACTGATATCATGTCTTAGGTCTACCTGGCTGGGAACAGATATCATGTCTTAGGTCTACCTGGCTGGGAACAGATATCATGTCTTAGGTCTACCCCACTGGGAACAGATATCATGTCTTAGGTCTACCTGGCTGGGAACAGATATCATGTCTTAGGTCTACCCCACTGGGCACAGATATCATGTCTTAGGTCTACCTGGCTGGGAACAGATATCATGTCTTAGGTCTACCCCACTGGGCACAGATATCATGTCTTAGGTCTACCTGGCTGGGAACAGATATCATGTCTTAGGTCTACCTGGCTGGGAACAGATATCATGTCTTAGGTCTACCTGGCTGGGAACAGATATCATGTCTTAGGTCTACCTGGCTGGGAACAGATATCATGTCTTAGGTCTACCCCACTGGGAACAGATATCATGTCTTAGGTCTACCTGGCTGGGAACAGATATCATGTCTTAGGTCTACCTGGCTGGGAACAGATATCATGTCTTAGGTCTACCCCACTGGGAACAGATATCATGTCTTAGGTCTACCTGGCTGGGAACAGATATCATGTCTTAGGTCTACCTGGCTGGGAACAGATATCATGTCTTAGGTCTACCCCACTGGGCACAGATATCATGTCTTAGGTCTACCTGGCTGGGAACAGATATCATGTCTTAGGTCTACCTGGCTGGGAACAGATATCATGTCTTAGGTCTACCCCACTGGGCACAGATATCATGTCTTAGGTCTACCTGGCTAGGCACAGATATCATGTCTTAGGTCTACCTGGCTGGGCACAGATATCATGTCTTAGGTCTACCTGGCTGGGAACAGATATCATGTCTTAGGTCTACCCCACTGGGAACAGATATCATGTCTTAGGTCTACCTGGCTGGGCACAGATATCATGTCTTAGGTCTACCTGGCTGGGCACAGATATCATGTCTTAGGTCTACCCCACTGGGCACATATATCATGTCTTAGGTCTAACCCACTGGGAACAGATATCATGTCTTAGGTCTACCCCACTGGGCACAGATATCATGTCTTAGGTCTACCTGGCTGGGAACAGATATCATGTCTTAGGTCTACCTTGCTGGGAACAGATATCATGTCTTAGGTCTACCTTGCTGGGAACAGATATCATGTCTTAGGTCTACCCCACTGGGAACAGATATCATGTCTTAGGTCTACCTTGCTGGGAACAGATATCATGTCTTAGGTCTACCCCACTGGGAACAGATATCATGTCTTAGGTCTACCTGGCTGGGAACAGATATCATGTCTTAGGTCTACCTGGCTGGGAACAGATATCATGTCTTAGGTCTACCTGGCTGGGAACAGATATCATGTCTTAGGTCTACCTGGCTGGGAACAGATATCATGTCTTAGGTCTACCTGGCTGGGAACAGATATCATGTCTTAGGTCTACCTGGCTGGGAACAGATATCATGTCTTAGGTCTACCTGACTGGGAACAGATATCATGTCTTAGGTCTACCTGGCTGGGAACAGATATCATGTCTTAGGTCTACCTGGCTGGGAACAGATATCATGTCGTAGGTCTACCCCACTGGGCACAGATATCATGTCTTAGGTCTACCTGGCTGGGAACAGATATCATGTCTTAGGTCTACCCCACTGGGCACAGATATCATGTCTTAGGTCTACCTGGCTGGGAACAGATATCATGTCTTAGGTCTACCCCACTGGGCACAGATATCATGTCTTAGGTCTACCCCACTGGGCACAGATATCATGTCTTAGGTCTACCCCACTGGCCACAGATATCATGTCTTAGGTCTACCTGGCTGGGAACAGATATCATGTCTTAGGTCTACCTGGCTGGGAACAGATATCATGTCTTAGGTCTACCTGGCTGGGAACAGATATCATGTCTTAGGTCTACCCCACTGGGAACAGATATCATGTCTTAGGTCTACCTGGCTGGGAACAGATATCATGTCTTAGTTCTACCCCACTGGGAACAGATATCATGTCTTAGGTCTACCCCACTGGGAACAGATATCATGTCTTAGGTCTACCCCACTGGCCACAGATATCATGTCTTAGGTCTACCTGGCTGGGAACAGATATCATGTCTTAGGTCTACCTGGCTGGGAACAGATATCATGTCTTAGGTCTACCTGGCTGGGAACAGATATCATGTCTTAGGTCTACCTGGCTGGGAACAGATATCATGTCTTAGGTCTACCCCACTGGGAACAGATATCATGTCTTAGGTCTACCTGGCTGGGAACAGATATCATGTCTTAGGTCTACCTGGCTGGGAACAGATATCATGTCTTAGGTCTACCTGGCTGGGAACAGATATCATGTCTTAGGTCTACCTGGCTGGGCACAGATATCATGTCTTAGGTCTACCCCACTGGGAACAGATATCATGTCTTAGGTCTACCTGGCTGGGAACAGATATCATGTCTTAGGTCTACCTGGCTGGGAACAGATATCATGTCTTAGGTCTACCCCACTGGGAACAGATATCATGTCTTAGTTCTACCTGGCTGGGAACAGATATCATGTCTTAGGTCTACCTGGCTGGGAACAGATATCATGTCTTAGGTCTACCTGGCTGGGAACAGATATCATGTCTTAGGTCTACCCCACTGGGAACAGATATCATGTCTTAGTTCTACCTGGCTGGGAACAGATATCATGTCTTAGGTCTACCTGGCTGGGAACAGATATTATGTCTTAGGTCTACCCCACTGGGCACAGATATCATGTCTTAGGTCTACCTGGCTGGGAACAGATATCATGTCTTAGGTCTACCTGGCTGGGAACAGATATCATGTCTTAGGTCTACCTGGCTGGGAACAGATATCATGTCTTAGGTCTACCTGGCTGGGAACAGATATCATGTCTTAGGTCTACCTGGCTGGGAACAGATATCATGTCTTAGGTCTACTTGGCTGGGAACAGATATCATGTCTTAGGTCTACCTGGCTGGGCAGAGATATCATGTCTTAGGTCTACCTGGCTGGGAACAGATATCATGTCTTAGGTCTACCTGGCTGGGAACAGATATCATGTCTTAGGTCTACCTGGCTGGGAACAGATATCATGTCTTAGGTCTACCCCACTGGGAACAGATATCATGTCTTAGTTCTACCTGGCTGGGAACAGATATCATGTCTTAGGTCTACCTGGCTGGGAACAGATATCATGTCTTAGGTCTACCTGGCTGGGAACAGATATCATGTCTTAGGTCTACCTGGCTGGGAACAGATATCATGTCTTAGGTCTACCTGGCTGGGAACAGATATCATGTCTTAGGTCTACCCCACTGGGAACAGATATCATGTCTTAGGTCTACCTGGCTGGGAACAGATATCATGTCTTAGGTCTACCTGGCTGGGAACAGATATCATGTCTTAGGTCTACCTGGCTGGGAACAGATATCATGTCTTAGGTCTACCTGGCTGGGAACAGATATCATGTCTTAGGTCTACTTGGCTGGGAACAGATATCATGTCTTAGGTCTACCTGGCTGGGCACAGATATCATGTCTTAGGTCTACCCCACTGGGAACAGATATCATGTCTTAGGTCTACCTGGCTGGGAACAGATATCATGTCTTAGGTCTACCCCACTGGGAACAGATATCATGTCTTAGGTCTACCCCACTGGGAACAGATATCATGTCTTAGTTCTACCTGGCTGGGAACAGATATCATGTCTTAGGTCTACCTGGCTGGGAACAGATATCATGTCTTAGGTCTACCTGGCTGGGAACAGATATCATGTCTTAGGTCTACCTGGCTGGGAACAGATATCATGTCTTAGGTCTACCTGGCTGGGAACAGATATCATGTCTTAGGTCTACCCCACTGGGAACAGATATCATGTCTTAGTTCTACCTGGCTGGGAACAGATATCATGTCTTAGGTCTACCTGGCTGGGAACAGATATCATGTCTTAGGTCTACCTGGCTGGGAACAGATATCATGTCTTAGGTCTACCCCACTGGGAACAGATATCATGTCTTAGTTCTACCTGGCTGGGAACAGATATCATGTCTTAGGTCTACCTGGCTGGGAACAGATATCATGTCTTAGGTCTACCCCACTGGGCACAGATATCATGTCTTAGGTCTACCTGGCTGGGAACAGATATCATGTCTTAGGTCTACCTGGCTGGGAACAGATATCATGTCTTAGGTCTACCTGGCTGGGAACAGATATCATGTCTTAGGTCTACCTGGCTGGGAACAGATATCATGTCTTAGGTCTACCTGGCTGGGAACAGATATCATGTCTTAGGTCTACTTGGCTGGGAACAGATATCATGTCTTAGGTCTACCTGGCTGGGCAGAGATATCATGTCTTAGGTCTACCTGGCTGGGAACAGATATCATGTCTTAGGTCTACCTGGCTGGGAACAGATATCATGTCTTAGGTCTACCTGGCTGGGAACAGATATCATGTCTTAGGTCTACCCCACTGGGAACAGATATCATGTCTTAGTTCTACCTGGCTGGGAACAGATATCATGTCTTAGGTCTACCTGGCTGGGAACAGATATCATGTCTTAGGTCTACCTGGCTGGGAACAGATATCATGTCTTAGGTCTACCTGGCTGGGAACAGATATCATGTCTTAGGTCTACCTGGCTGGGAACAGATATCATGTCTTAGGTCTACCCCACTGGGAACAGATATCATGTCTTAGGTCTACCTGGCTGGGAACAGATATCATGTCTTAGGTCTACCTGGCTGGGAACAGATATCATGTCTTAGGTCTACCTGGCTGGGAACAGATATCATGTCTTAGGTCTACCTGGCTGGGAACAGATATCATGTCTTAGGTCTACTTGGCTGGGAACAGATATCATGTCTTAGGTCTACCTGGCTGGGCACAGATATCATGTCTTAGGTCTGGGAACAGATGTCATGTCTTAGGTCTACCTGGCTGGGAACAGATATCATGTCTTAGGTCTACCTGGCTGGGAACAGATATCATGTCTTAGGTCTACCTGGCTGGGAACAGATATCATGTCTTAGGTCTACCCCACTGGGAACAGATATCATGTCTTAGGTCTACCCCACTGGGAACAGATATCATGTCTTAGGTCTACCCCACTGGGCACAGATATCATGTCTTAGGTCTACCCCACTGGGAACAGATATCATGTCTTAGGTCTACCCCACTGGGAACAGATATCATGTCTTAGTTCTACCTGGCTGGGAACAGATATCATGTCTTAGGTCTACCTGGCTGGGAACAGATATCATGTCTTAGGTCTACCTGGCTGGGAACAGATATCATGTCTTAGGTCTACCTGGCTGGGAACAGATATCATGTCTTAGGTCTACCTGGCTGGGAACAGATATCATGTCTTAGGTCTACCCCACTGGGAACAGATATCATGTCTTAGGTCTACCTGGCTGGGAACAGATATCATGTCTTAGGTCTACCTGGCTGGGAACAGATATCATGTCTTAGGTCTACCTGGCTGGGAACAGATATCATGTCTTAGGTCTACCCCACTGGGCACAGATATCATGTCTTAGGTCTACCTGGCTGGGAACAGATATCATGTCTTAGGTCTACCTGGCTGGGAACAGATATCATGTCTTAGGTCTACCCCACTGGGCACAGATATCATGTCTTAGGTCTA